>NC_140587.1:431151814-431370179 GCF_964204655.1 Triturus cristatus | reverse complement strand
GTTGTACTGGAAGCTAACAGTCTTGTTTGCTCCCAGGTGGCAAACGTTACAGTTGCCACAAATGAAAAAACCGCAAGGTTTTGCAGGCAGCCAAGTTTGTTGGGATACTTTCAAGGGTTTTATGTAACTGGGACAGACAACACTCTTTATAGTTCTCCCTCTCCTGTAGACTACTTTCGGTTTGTTGGGGACTAAATTGGCCATTGAGGTGTTTGATGTCAAAATGTGCCAATTTTTTCTTAGTATGTTAAATATTTGTCCACTCAATGAGTTGTATTCTGTTATGAATGTCAAATCCGAGTGATCAACATGAGCCTTCTTACTTTTGGCCTTAAAGAGAGTGGATTTTCTGTCTTTTTTTATGATCTTATTCTCTGCTCTCTGTAGGCAGTCTTTGTCATAACCTCTTTGTTCAAAGTTTTTCTTGATCTTTTGTAATTGCGTCAAGAATGTATGATCCTCGCTGCAATTACGGCGAGCCCTCACCATTTCACCGAAAGGAATTGCCGAAATAGTGGCTTTTGGATGGCAACTTCTGGCGTGGAGGACACTATTGCACGCCGTAGACTTTCTGAAAATGTCACTGTGTATTGTGTCGTCTTTGGCATATAGTCTAAGATCTAGAAAATCGATCTCTTGTTTGGAGCTCTTGATTGTTAATTTGACATTGAACATGTTATTGTTCAAGTATTGATGATAGTCTATGAGCTCCTCCTCACTTCCTTTCCATATGAGGAAGATGTCATCAATATATCTGCAAAAGAAGAGAATGCTGTCTATCCACTTGCTAGCCCCTGAGCCCCAGGCATGCTCCACCTCATACAATCCCATAAAGAGATTGGCATAGGATGGAGCAAACCTGGAACCCATGGCGGTGCCCTGTTTTTGGAGGAACCAATCCTCACCATGCATAAATGCATTATGTGTGAGGATAAGCTCTGACATTTGTAATAGCATGTTGGTATGGTGCAGGTGTTTTGCATTCCGTTTATTCAAATAGTACTGTAAGGCCCTTAAGCCACACGACATCTGTATGCACGTGTAGAGACCTTCCACGTCCATGGTTACAAAGATGAAGGCGTCTTGTTCCCATTTGAAGTCCTCCAGTTTACAAATTAGGTCTTTGCTGTCCCTTAGGTATGATGGTAAGTTTAAGACTATCGGTTGTAGAAATTGGTCAACGTACTGAGCTATTCTTTCGGTGGGTCCTCCGTTGCCAGAAATTATTGGCCGGCCAGGTGGAAAGGACCCACCTTTATGTATCTTTGGTAGAATATAGATACAGGGGTGCCTAGAGTTGTTTGCCATAAGATATCTATATTCCAAGTCTGTGATAAGACAGCACTCTTGCCAATCTTTCAAGCGGGCATTGATTGTCTTTTCAATGGCTTCAGTGGGATTGCTCTTAAGTTGTTCATAGCAATTTTCTTGTCTTAGCTGACGATTAATCTCAGCTATGTAATCAACCCTGTCCATAAGGACAATGTTTCCACCCTTATCTGCCTCACGGACCACTATGCTCTTGTCATCTCGGACTGAGTATAGAAATTCTTTATCCCTATTCGTTAGGTTGGGGGGGCATGCATATTTTGTATTCCTAGCATGACAGTCCTCCAGTTTGTATAGTTCCTCAGATATTTTTTTCGAAAATTCTTCTATACTGTGATCTGTTGTCGTTACGGGAGTGAATTTGGATTTTTTTCGTAACCCACTATCTATAGAGGTGTCTTCACATATGTTGAGATCTAAAGCAAAGTCCATTAAGTTGGTAGAATCATTCACATCATCTAGTGTGGTGAGAAGATGTAACACATTCACATCTGAGATAGTGAACTCTGAGTCTGGGACAACATCCATAACAGAATGATGGGCAAAAGGGTTATCTGCAAAGTATTTTTTTAATTTAAGTTTGCGAACAAATCTAAACAGATCCAGATGTACATTTTCAAATAAAGGTCTCTCAGTAATACAGAAATTTAGTCCCATACTTAGCACATTTTCCTCATGTTCGTTTAAGACTCTAGATGATAAATTAACAACACTTACTGTATTCAATACATCATTGCTCTCACTGACCATTTCATGGTTCACAATCTTTGTTACTTCTTGCCCTGTTGTGTTTCTACTCGAGCCTTGGTTCCTGCCCTTGTGTTTCTGGCCACCCCTCCTGGTTCTTCTATAGGGTTTTTCTTTTTGTTTCCTAAGCGGTACCTTTGTACCTCTCGTAAAAAAACTGAGGGGGCAGTCGGGATGCTAGATGTGCTGGTCCCTTCCCCAGGGTCGCTTTCAAGTGAAGAGATGGAGGTGTTACTGGAGGAGGTATTGGTATCTCTCACATTGCTCTGTGAGTCAGTAGTATGTTTGGGTATCATGTCATCATATTTTCGGGCGAATGTGAAAATACGGCCTTTATCATAGTCTCCCTGGTCACGTAATATTTTTTGTTGTTTTTTCTCCTTTAGATAAATTTGATATTTAGCTAATTCTGTTTTCAAAATTTCCTGATTTTTTATGGTGACATCACCCATGTTCAAGTCACTGATTTCTTTTTCTAACCTGGATATGTCTTCCCTGATTTTTTTGACTTTTCGTTCGGAATTCCTAATCAGGATGTCCATCATCTTGTAGGATGAGTCATAAAGACCCTCCTCCCATTCCGCTAAAAGATCAGGGTCCAGATCTTCATAGTTAGGGAAGATGAGGATGCGGAGCCCACGGGGAATTCTTTTATTTTCTAAATATTTCTTTAAAGTGGCTCCGTCCCACCATTTGGCCAGTTCCTGTTTTTTTAGTCTCTCAAGTCTTATATATTTGCTTTTTAAACCCTCATTTTTAGTTGTGGATGATGGGGGATTATTAGTGTTCTCACTTCTTACAGTATTGAAGAGATCTCCTATCAGTTCCTCTCTATTGTCCTCAAAATTCATGACGTGAGATAATTGTTAGCTGCTTGACTGTGCTAGACGGCCCAAATTTAAACAATAAAAGCGAGATAAGAAGGTCAGGGCACTTTCGGGGACTGCACTAGTCAAACTGTGATGCACTGTTATTGTGGAAAGGAAATGTGGTGCAAGAAGCCAGGGACGTGACCCTCATACGTCCCTAATATCTGGTGTGGACCAAAAATTGCAACAAACAAGGGTGGCTCAGCACTCAACTTAAATACAATTGTAATGAACAAAGTTGTTCGTCATAATTAAAATACAAGCAAGTGAATATTGTATCCCCAAAGATTCACAATAAACTTCGATGTCTTGAAGGTGAGTTTTCTTTATTTGGTGATTCAGATTTCCATTTAAAATTACAGCTTACAATTCATTGCCAAATCATAGCCGACGCGTTTCGTCCCAATGGGACTTCTTCAAGGCTATAAAGATACATACATAAAACATACATTATTATATACAATTAAAATTACCAAGAGTGATAAAGAAGTGAAAGTTCTTAAAACTTCCAGACCTAAAGTATAGTCCTAATACATTTATTGTGCCTAATATAATATGTGAATCAAAGCAGATTGGGGGATACAGCCTAATGTGAGTTCGATTAACGCAATAAAATTAGTAGTTATATGATCAATTGATTTACAACATTTGTTTTATCAACGATTTTTCAATGCAATTTTTTCAATGCAATTTTTTATCACAGTTGTTTGAGGACATTACTGAGGTTCTGATATGATGTCATTGATCATTTAATGCAAAACAGACCGATTGTGTTTGTATTCATTATTAATCAGTGAATAACATTGTTACTATTAATAAAATTAGTCAATTTCACATTGAAAGGCAATAGTGGGCCAAACTTCTGTTAATCAAGCTTGCTTATGTTGATTCTATTAAGTTAATTATCAACATCAAACGAATTGACCTATTATATAATCAGTAATAGTTCAATTTTTTTACATACCTTTGCAAATAGTAATTTTAAGAATTCGCACAATTTAGTTTATTTCTTTTTTCTCCTATTCTGTCACACTGTCAGATGTATAGGATCTACAAGGAACAGAGTATTATAACAAATTATACGTCAGAATTACTGACCATTCACAGGGAGTCATTTTATTGACTTAGTCACTCTGCCAATGGCTCTGCATCTCACAAACATTGTATCTTTTGACAATGTCAATAAAGTTAACATGAAGGGCTTGAGAATTAGGCAATTTATCACAATCACTCTGAGCACGAACTTCAAATACTTACAGTCTAAAAAAACAGTCTAAAAAAACGTACCTCAATGTGATCCTAGACCCAGTGTAGATGTCGAGTAAATATCAAAAAACGGTGCGATGGCCGTGAACCTATCAAGGGGGAGATTTTCTTATTAAGCATCATTATTTAATTGTTATTTAATTTTTAAGTTTGGATCATACCTTTTTAACTCTAATAAATATGTGGGAGAGCACTGTGTAACTCCTAATTTGTCCATTTGGGTCATATTCATTTAGATTGGACGTGTTTAAAGTGCCAAATTGGTCAAATTTCGTGTGTTCTCAACTTACATTTTGAGTTAAGCCTCACAGTCAAACGATAGAAACATATCATGGGAATATTCCCAACCTAATCTCAAAATCCGATATTCTTAGGTTATATATATCGTATTACATCCAAATGTGACAGACATAAGCTCTGCTTACTTTTGCTCATGTTTAAATAGCCGTACAATTAGTTAGCGTCAGGCGAGTTAAAGAATCATGACTGTTGACGTTGGAAGGTTTCGGAGAACAGAGGTTAAAGATAAGTTAAGCGCGCGAGCTCTAGGGGTAAAAAACTTACGTGCTGTATAATCAAAAGCGCCTGGTCCGTGCTCCGTGTACGTCAAAGGGTCTGAGTGAATTAAGTTCACTCGGCCTCCATATAAGTCCATTGTTAACTAGTCACACCTGTAACTGATGTGCTCAATTTCGCGAGAGACACGATATAAAGTGTTGGTAATGGGAAACCTTCGCGAACGTATTCGGCCATCTTGGACTAGTAAAAAAATATAGTCATATATATCGAGTGTGTAATAAACTTCATGAAAAGTGGTGGTATATGATGGCCAAATCACAATAAATATTATCATTAGACATAAGGGTGACGAATCTAGGTAAACTCAAATAATGTGCTATTTATTACTCCGGGGGGGCATTATCCTCACAAGTACTATCGATCATATTAGTGTGTGACGGCCCATCGCAATTGTCTCAGTATGCCGAAAACGAGAAGACAGGAATTATTAGGTCTGTGTAATATCTGAGATATAGTCTGTTCAAAATGTAATTAGAAAACCGGCGCAAATGTTTCGGCCATCTTGGAATCGTCAAATTGTCAAAGTCATGTATGACGAATATATTAACGGTAATTTCATGCATCAAATATATAGTTAAGGCAGCCAAAACATGATGCGTATGGTCATTTCTGCGAGACCGACTGAGATAATGAAACCGGTGATATGCCAATAGTTACACTGTGGGCGTATCAATTAATCAAATGCTGTCAGTCATATAGGTGTATGGCGAGCCATCGTGAACATCTCCTCGCGCCGAAAGCCAAGAAACGGGGATTGTGCTCTATATATGGTCTAACTTGTGTCTAAAATATAATCACGGTAAAACCTGTTCGAATTATAATAAAAACCGACGACAATATTTCGGCCATCTTGGAAAAGGCAAATTATGAATGGAGTTTCGAGTACAATTGCACTGTTATTATATTCTTTTTCTTTTAATTTATGGTGGTGATGTAAGAGTAACATTGTGCAAGAATATGAGTCATAAAATGCAATTAAACAGTATGTCTGATAATGTGCTGGATTTGTACATGCTTGTAACCAGATGAAAGCTAAAAGAACAAAATATGCGGCTGTATTATAGTGGTGATAATAAAGATATAACATTTTACGAAAATATGAATCGTAAAATGTTATATCTTTATTATCACCACTATAATACAGCCGCATATTTTGTTCTTTTAGCTTTCATCTGGTTACAAGCATGTACAAATCCAGCACATTATCAGACATACTGTTTAATTGCATTTTATGACTCATATTCTTGCACAATGTTACTCTTACATCACCACCATAAATTAAAAGAAAAAGAATATAATAACAGTGCAATTGTAATCGAAACTCCATTCATAATTTGCCTTTTCCAAGATGGCCGAAATATTGTCGTCGGTTTTTATTATAATTCGAACAGGTTTTACCGTGATTATATTTTAGACACAAGTTAGACCATATATAGAGCACAATCCCCGTTTCTTGGCTTTCGGCGCGAGGAGATGTTCACGATGGCTCGCCATACACCTATATGACTGACAGCATTTGATTAATTGATACGCCCACAGTGTAACTATTGGCATATCACCGGTTTCATTATCTCAGTCGGTCTCGCAGAAATGACCATACGCATCATGTTTTGGCTGCCTTAACTATATATTTGATGCATGAAATTACCGTTAATATATTCGTCATACATGACTTTGACAATTTGACGATTCCAAGATGGCCGAAACATTTGCGCCGGTTTTCTAATTACATTTTGAACAGACTATATCTCAGATATTACACAGACCTAATAATTCCTGTCTTCTCGTTTTCGGCATACTGAGACAATTGCGATGGGCCGTCACACACTAATATGATCGATAGTACTTGTGAGGATAATGCCCCCCCGGAGTAATAAATAGCACATTATTTGAGTTTACCTAGATTCGTCACCCTTATGTCTAATGATAATATTTATTGTGATTTGGCCATCATATACCACCACTTTTCATGAAGTTTATTACACACTCGATATATATGACTATATTTTTTTACTAGTCCAAGATGGCCGAATACGTTCGCGAAGGTTTCCCATTACCAACACTTTATATCGTGTCTCTCGCGAAATTGAGCACATCAGTTACAGGTGTGACTAGTTAACAATGGACTTATATGGAGGCCGAGTGAACTTAATTCACTCAGACCCTTTGACGTACACGGAGCACGGACCAGGCGCTTTTGATTATACAGCACGTAAGTTTTTTACCCCTAGAGCTCGCGCGCTTAACTTATCTTTAACCTCTGTTCTCCGAAACCTTCCAACGTCAACAGTCATGATTCTTTAACTCGCCTGACGCTAACTAATTGTACGGCTATTTAAACATGAGCAAAAGTAAGCAGAGCTTATGTCTGTCACATTTGGATGTAATACGATATATATAACCTAAGAATATCGGATTTTGAGATTAGGTTGGGAATATTCCCATGATATGTTTCTATCGTTTGACTGTGAGGCTTAACTCAAAATGTAAGTTGAGAACACACGAAATTTGACCAATTTGGCACTTTAAACACGTCCAATCTAAATGAATATGACCCAAATGGACAAATTAGGAGTTACACAGTGCTCTCTCACATATTTATTAGAGTTAAAAAGGTATGATCCAAACTTAAAAATTAAATAACAATTAAATAATGATGCTTAATAAGAAAATCTCCCCCTTGATAGGTTCACGGCCATCGCACCGTTTTTTGATATTTACTCGACATCTACACTGGGTCTAGGATCACATTGAGGTACGTTTTTTTAGACTGTTTTTTTAGACTGTAAGTATTTGAAGTTCGTGCTCAGAGTGATTGTGATAAATTGCCTAATTCTCAAGCCCTTCATGTTAACTTTATTGACATTGTCAAAAGATACAATGTTTGTGAGATGCAGAGCCATTGGCAGAGTGACTAAGTCAATAAAATGACTCCCTGTGAATGGTCAGTAATTCTGACGTATAATTTGTTATAATACTCTGTTCCTTGTAGATCCTATACATCTGACAGTGTGACAGAATAGGAGAAAAAAGAAATAAACTAAATTGTGCGAATTCTTAAAATTACTATTTGCAAAGGTATGTAAAAAAATTGAACTATTACTGATTATATAATAGGTCAATTCGTTTGATGTTGATAATTAACTTAATAGAATCAACATAAGCAAGCTTGATTAACAGAAGTTTGGCCCACTATTGCCTTTCAATGTGAAATTGACTAATTTTATTAATAGTAACAATGTTATTCACTGATTAATAATGAATACAAACACAATCGGTCTGTTTTGCATTAAATGATCAATGACATCATATCAGAACCTCAGTAATGTCCTCAAACAACTGTGATAAAAAATTGCATTGAAAAAATTGCATTGAAAAATCGTTGATAAAACAAATGTTGTAAATCAATTGATCATATAACTACTAATTTTATTGCGTTAATCGAACTCACATTAGGCTGTATCCCCCAATCTGCTTTGATTCACATATTATATTAGGCACAATAAATGTATTAGGACTATACTTTAGGTCTGGAAGTTTTAAGAACTTTCACTTCTTTATCACTCTTGGTAATTTTAATTGTATATAATAATGTATGTTTTATGTATGTATCTTTATAGCCTTGAAGAAGTCCCATTGGGACGAAACGCGTCGGCTATGATTTGGCAATGAATTGTAAGCTGTAATTTTAAATGGAAATCTGAATCACCAAATAAAGAAAACTCACCTTCAAGACATCGAAGTTTATTGTGAATCTTTGGGGATACAATATTCACTTGCTTGTATTTTAATTATGACGAACAACTTTGTTCATTACAATTGTATTTAAGTTGAGTGCTGAGCCACCCTTGTTTGTTGCAATTTTTGGTCCACACCAGATATTAGGGACGTATGAGGGTCACGTCCCTGGCTTCTTGCACCACATTTCCTTTCCACAATAACAGTGCATCACAGTTTGACTAGTGCAGTCCCCGAAAGTGCCCTGACCTTCTTATCTCGCTTTTATTGTTTAAATTTGGGCCGTCTAGCACAGTCAAGCAGCTAACAATTATCTCACGTCATGAATTTTGAGGACAATAGAGAGGAACTGATAGGAGATCTCTTCAATACTGTAAGAAGTGAGAACACTAATAATCCCCCATCATCCACAACTAAAAATGAGGGTTTAAAAAGCAAATATATAAGACTTGAGAGACTAAAAAAACAGGAACTGGCCAAATGGTGGGACGGAGCCACTTTAAAGAAATATTTAGAAAATAAAAGAATTCCCCGTGGGCTCCGCATCCTCATCTTCCCTAACTATGAAGATCTGGACCCTGATCTTTTAGCGGAATGGGAGGAGGGTCTTTATGACTCATCCTACAAGATGATGGACATCCTGATTAGGAATTCCGAACGAAAAGTCAAAAAAATCAGGGAAGACATATCCAGGTTAGAAAGAGAAATCAGTGACTTGAACATGGGTGATGTCACCATAAAAAATCAGGAAATTTTGAAAAAAGAATTAGCTAAATATCAAATTTATCTAAAGGAGAAAAAACAACAAAAAATATTACGTGACCAGGGAGACTATGATAAAGGCCGTATTTTCACATTCGCCCGAAAATATGATGACATGATACCCAAACATACTACTGACTCACAGAGCAATGTGAGAGATACCAATACCTCCTCCAGTAACACCTCCATCTCTTCACTTGAAAGCAACCCTGGGGAAGGGACCAGCACATCTAGCATCCCGACTGCCCCCTCAGTTTTTTTACGAGAGGTACAAAGGTACCGCTTAGGAAACAAAAAGAAAAACCCTATAGAAGAACCAGGAGGGGTGGCCAGAAACACAAGGGCAGGAACCAAGGCTCGAGTAGAAACACAACAGGGCAAGAAGTAACAAAGATTGTGAACCATGAAATGGTCAGTGAGAGCAATGATGTATTGAATACAGTAAGTGTTGTTAATTTATCATCTAGAGTCTTAAACGAACATGAGGAAAATGTGCTAAGTATGGGACTAAATTTCTGTATTACTGAGAGACCTTTATTTGAAAATGTACATCTGGATCTGTTTAGATTTGTTCGCAAACTTAAATTAAAAAAATACTTTGCAGATAACCCTTTTGCCCATCATTCTGTTATGGATGTTGTCCCAGACTCAGAGTTCACTATCTCAGATGTGAATGTGTTACATCTTCTCACCACACTAGATGATGTGAATGATTCTACCAACTTAATGGACTTTGCTTTAGATCTCAACATATGTGAAGACACCTCTATAGATAGTGGGTTACGAAAAAAATCCAAATTCACTCCCGTAACGACAACAGATCACAGTATAGAAGAATTTTCGAAAAAAATATCTGAGGAACTATACAAACTGGAGGACTGTCATGCTAGGAATACAAAATATGCATGCCCCCCCAACCTAACGAATAGGGATAAAGAATTTCTATACTCAGTCCGAGATGACAAGAGCATAGTGGTCCGTGAGGCAGATAAGGGTGGAAACATTGTCCTTATGGACAGGGTTGATTACATAGCTGAGATTAATCGTCAGCTAAGACAAGAAAATTGCTATGAACAACTTAAGAGCAATCCCACTGAAGCCATTGAAAAGACAATCAATGCCCGCTTGAAAGATTGGCAAGAGTGCTGTCTTATCACAGACTTGGAATATAGATATCTTATGGCAAACAACTCTAGGCACCCCTGTATCTATATTCTACCAAAGATACATAAAGGTGGGTCCTTTCCACCTGGCCGGCCAATAATTTCTGGCAACGGAGGACCCACCGAAAGAATAGCTCAGTACGTTGACCAATTTCTACAACCGATAGTCTTAAACTTACCATCATACCTAAGGGACAGCAAAGACCTAATTTGTAAACTGGAGGACTTCAAATGGGAACAAGACGCCTTCATCTTTGTAACCATGGACGTGGAAGGTCTCTACACGTGCATACAGATGTCGTGTGGCTTAAGGGCCTTACAGTACTATTTGAATAAACGGAATGCAAAACACCTGCACCATACCAACATGCTATTACAAATGTCAGAGCTTATCCTCACACATAATGCATTTATGCATGGTGAGGATTGGTTCCTCCAAAAACAGGGCACCGCCATGGGTTCCAGGTTTGCTCCATCCTATGCCAATCTCTTTATGGGATTGTATGAGGTGGAGCATGCCTGGGGCTCAGGGGCTAGCAAGTGGATAGACAGCATTCTCTTCTTTTGCAGATATATTGATGACATCTTCCTCATATGGAAAGGAAGTGAGGAGGAGCTCATAGACTATCATCAATACTTGAACAATAACATGTTCAATGTCAAATTAACAATCAAGAGCTCCAAACAAGAGATCGATTTTCTAGATCTTAGACTATATGCCAAAGACGACACAATACACAGTGACATTTTCAGAAAGTCTACGGCGTGCAATAGTGTCCTCCACGCCAGAAGTTGCCATCCAAAAGCCACTATTTCGGCAATTCCTTTCGGTGAAATGGTGAGGGCTCGCCGTAATTGCAGCGAGGATCATACATTCTTGACGCAATTACAAAAGATCAAGAAAAACTTTGAACAAAGAGGTTATGACAAAGACTGCCTACAGAGAGCAGAGAATAAGATCATAAAAAAAGACAGAAAATCCACTCTCTTTAAGGCCAAAAGTAAGAAGGCTCATGTTGATCACTCGGATTTGACATTCATAACAGAATACAACTCATTGAGTGGACAAATATTTAACATACTAAGAAAAAATTGGCACATTTTGACATCAAACACCTCAATGGCCAATTTAGTCCCCAACAAACCGAAAGTAGTCTACAGGAGAGGGAGAACTATAAAGAGTGTTGTCTGTCCCAGTTACATAAAACCCTTGAAAGTATCCCAACAAACTTGGCTGCCTGCAAAACCTTGCGGTTTTTTCATTTGTGGCAACTGTAACGTTTGCCACCTGGGAGCAAACAAGACTGTTAGCTTCCAGTACAACAACTCCAAGACATTTCACATTAAGTCCTTCATTAACTGCAACACCACCCACATAGTTTATCTCCTTAAATGTGCATGTGGTAAGGGATATGTCGGCAGCAGTATTCGTAGTCTCAAGACAAGAATACAAGAACATGTCAGGGCCATAAAGAATCGAGATGATAAATATCCCGTCTCGGTTCATATACATGAAACCCATCCGGAAAACACCATGATTACCTTCCATGCCATAGATCATGTTGTGAAAAATGAACGGGGTGGCGATAGAACAGCACACCTAAGACAATCTGAGGCGCGCTGGATCTGTCGCTTACGTACGGTCCCACTCGGGCTCAATACCAACAATGAATTTCATCACTTTTTGTAATAACATCTGCAGACCTGAATTCTGGATCTGATTAGACAATTAACATTGAGCAATATTACTGAGATGCTTAGATATTTGATTCGCCTCAACATACCGTGATGTTACCATATATATATAAGTTAATATATTTAACTTTGGTAGATGCATCCCATCGAATCTTAATGCTCTGGGAAACATGTTAACTTCGCCCTTTCTACCTATAATATCATATATTATCGCTAGCAGGTATAATTCTAGTGCATTATCAGATATATGGCTTAATTTTACCTCATGATTCATATTTTCGTAAAATGTTATATCTTTATTATCACCACTATAATACAGCCGCATATTTTGTTCTTTTAGCTTTCATCTGGTTACAAGCATGTACAAATCCAGCACATTATCAGACATACTGTTTAATTGCATTTTATGACTCATATTCTTGCACAATGTTACTCTTACATCACCACCATAAATTAAAAGAAAAAGAATATAATAACAGTGCAATTGTAATCGAAACTCCATTCATAATTTGCCTTTTCCAAGATGGCCGAAATATTGTCGTCGGTTTTTATTATAATTCGAACAGGTTTTACCGTGATTATATTTTAGACACAAGTTAGACCATATATAGAGCACAATCCCCGTTTCTTGGCTTTCGGCGCGAGGAGATGTTCACGATGGCTCGCCATACACCTATATGACTGACAGCATTTGATTAATTGATACGCCCACAGTGTAACTATTGGCATATCACCGGTTTCATTATCTCAGTCGGTCTCGCAGAAATGACCATACGCATCATGTTTTGGCTGCCTTAACTATATATTTGATGCATGAAATTACCGTTAATATATTCGTCATACATGACTTTGACAATTTGACGATTCCAAGATGGCCGAAACATTTGCGCCGGTTTTCTAATTACATTTTGAACAGACTATATCTCAGATATTACACAGACCTAATAATTCCTGTCTTCTCGTTTTCGGCATACTGAGACAATTGCGATGGGCCGTCACACACTAATATGATCGATAGTACTTGTGAGGATAATGCCCCCCCGGAGTAATAAATAGCACATTATTTGAGTTTACCTAGATTCGTCACCCTTATGTCTAATGATAATATTTATTGTGATTTGGCCATCATATACCACCACTTTTCATGAAGTTTATTACACACTCGATATATATGACTATATTTTTTTACTAGTCCAAGATGGCCGAATACGTTCGCGAAGGTTTCCCATTACCAACACTTTATATCGTGTCTCTCGCGAAATTGAGCACATCAGTTACAGGTGTGACTAGTTAACAATGGACTTATATGGAGGCCGAGTGAACTTAATTCACTCAGACCCTTTGACGTACACGGAGCACGGACCAGGCGCTTTTGATTATACAGCACTTAAGTTTTTTACCCCTAGAGCTCGCGCGCTTAACTTATCTTTAACCTCTGTTCTCCGAAACCTTCCAACGTCAACAGTCATGATTCTTTAACTCGCCTGACGCTAACTAATTGTACGGCCATTTAAACATGAGCAAAAGTAAGCAGAGCTTATGTCTGTCACATTTGGATGTAATACGATATATATAACCTAAGAATATCGGATTTTGAGATTAGGTTGGGAATATTCCCATGATATGTTTCTATCGTTTGACTGTGAGGCTTAACTCAAAATGTAAGTTGAGAACACACGAAATTTGACCAATTTGGCACTTTAAACACGTCCAATCTAAATGAATATGACCCAAATGGACAAATTAGGAGTTACACAGTGCTCTCTCACATATTTATTAGAGTTAAAAAGGTATGATCCAAACTTAAAAATTAAATAACAATTAAATAATGATGCTTAATAAGAAAATCTCCCCCTTGATAGGTTCACGGCCATCGCACCGTTTTTTGATATTTACTCGACATCTACACTGGGTCTAGGATCACATTGAGGTACGTTTTTTTAGACTGTTTTTTTAGACTGTAAGTATTTGAAGTTCGTGCTCAGAGTGATTGTGATAAATTGCCTAATTCTCAAGCCCTTCATGTTAACTTTATTGACATTGTCAAAAGATACAATGTTTGTGAGATGCAGAGCCATTGGCAGAGTGACTAAGTCAATAAAATGACTCCCTGTGAATGGTCAGTAATTCTGACGTATAATTTGTTATAATACTCTGTTCCTTGTAGATCCTATACATCTGACAGTGTGACAGAATAGGAGAAAAAAGAAATAAACTAAATTGTGCGAATTCTTAAAATTACTATTTGCAAAGGTATGTAAAAAAATTGAACTATTACTGATTATATAATAGGTCAATTCGTTTGATGTTGATAATTAACTTAATAGAATCAACATAAGCAAGCTTGATTAACAGAAGTTTGGCCCACTATTGCCTTTCAATGTGAAATTGACTAATTTTATTAATAGTAACAATGTTATTCACTGATTAATAATGAATACAAACACAATCGGTCTGTTTTGCATTAAATGATCAATGACATCATATCAGAACCTCAGTAATGTCCTCAAACAACTGTGATAAAAAATTGCATTGAAAAAATTGCATTGAAAAATCGTTGATAAAACAAATGTTGTAAATCAATTGATCATATAACTACTAATTTTATTGCGTTAATCGAACTCACATTAGGCTGTATCCCCCAATCTGCTTTGATTCACATATTATATTAGGCACAATAAATGTATTAGGACTATACTTTAGGTCTGGAAGTTTTAAGAACTTTCACTTCTTTATCACTCTTGGTAATTTTAATTGTATATAATAATGTATGTTTTATGTATGTATCTTTATAGCCTTGAAGAAGTCCCATTGGGACGAAACGCGTCGGCTATGATTTGGCAATGAATTGTAAGCTGTAATTTTAAATGGAAATCTGAATCACCAAATAAAGAAAACTCACCTTCAAGACATCGAAGTTTATTGTGAATCTTTGGGGATACAATATTCACTTGCTTGTATTTTAATTATGACGAACAACTTTGTTCATTACAATTGTATTTAAGTTGAGTGCTGAGCCACCCTTGTTTGTTGCAATTTTTGGTCCACACCAGATATTAGGGACGTATGAGGGTCACGTCCCTGGCTTCTTGCACCACATTTCCTTTCCACAATAACAGTGCATCACAGTTTGACTAGTGCAGTCCCCGAAAGTGCCCTGACCTTCTTATCTCGCTTTTATGGTTTCACACACGTTATAGTTAGGAATTAGCATTTAAAAAACCTTAGAAATTCACTGAAAAAACCATAGGTTTCACACACGTTATAGTTAGGAATTAGCATTTAAAAAACCTTAGAAATTCAGTGAAAAAACCATAGGTTTCACACATGTTATAGTTAGCTGGACATTTTACTCGTAAAAAACCAATGAAATTGCCCCGTTATAGTTAGTTCAGCTAACTATAACTCACGCGCCCGCAATGCACTGCTGATGACGTCACATATTACATCACTCATGACATGGTCAGTGACATCACTCATGACATCACTGATGACATCTCAAATGACATCACTGATGACATCACTGATGACATCATCCTTGTGATAGAGTGGCAGACCTCCTCTCACCTTAATATAAGCTTTGATACACACATTCAAAAATAGAGACTAAAATTTTCAAAACAATGGACATACCAATACCAGTTACAACAACCTCTTCAGTAATTCTAAGATCCACATACACATCCACTCATTCACCAACAGTCCTATACAGTCACTCATACATGTACTCACTCATCATATGTACTCATACACCTATACATCCTGTTACATAATGCCACTCATCCATAGAGTTACTCACACACATAGTCACTCATGCTAATAAAGAATCAAACATACATTCACCTGCATATACAGTTATACACACACCACCACACTTACTTCTACGGAAACTTACACATACTTAGTCTTTTAAACAATCACTTATAGAAACACATACTTATTCATACAGGAACTCTTTCAATCTCTCCCTCTCACATATACTCACATATATACACCAATAGTCACATATACTAGTTTAAAACATATGTAGTTACTCCTGAAGACACTATTGGGACAGTCATTCACTCACTAACACACCCATACACACACTCATCCACCCATACAGTCCTGCACACATGCTGTCTTCAACACATACAAACAGTGAGTCACTCATTCATGCACCTATGCACTACGTAATACCCCCCACCGAACCATACAGACACTCAGACTGATACTCAAAAAAACAACTACTAACCTATATAGACACCCATGTAGCTACTCACCAACCCATGCAGCCACTTATACACAAAGTGAGAGATACACTTAATCAGTCAGTTACACAATCAATTTTTTAAAAACAAATCATCCATTTAGACACTTATATACCCATTTATTCTTCCATCGACCTTGAGATATACATATATAAAACATATTTAATTTTCAGAAAAACACACATTCACTGGATGATGTCATCAGTGAGGTCATCAGTGATGTCATTTGAGATGTCATCAGTGATGTCATGAGTGATGTCACTGACCATGTCATGAGTGATGTAATATGTGACGTCATCAGCAGTGCATTGCGGGCGCGTGAGTTATAGTTAGCTGAACTAACTATAACGGGGCAATTTCATTGGTTTTTTACGAGTAAAATGTCCAGCTAACTATAACATGTGTGAAACCTATGGTTTTTTCACTGAATATATATATATATATATATATATATATATATATATATATATATATATATATATATATATATATATATCCAAAGCAAAACTCCCAACTGCAGTCGTGCCTAAGCAGGGACACGGACTCGATAAATAGATGGTGCCAGATTTTTTATTTGCAGTGCATAAAAATGGTGCTGTCTCTGACGCGTTTCGGACACAAGACGGTGTCCTTGATCACATATATATGTAAGAGTTAAAGCAACATTATAATTAGGTGAAACTAGCGTTCGGGTGCCCCCCTCCCCAGGCCTATTGTGGGCCCGGGGAACCCATCCCTCTGGGCTTTATTATTTGTAGGTGGGTGTCCACCTGGGCACCCACCAAGCAGCAGGTTTGGGACTGCAAGTAGAGCCCCTGGCCACCGCAGCCCTAGATGGCTCCCCACATATTGCAGAGCCGGCATTGGTCCCACCCGGTGGGAGAATCTCTTTCTGCATGCTCCTGTCTGGTGTGAGAAATCTGTGTTTCCCTGCACTCAGGAGCTTGGGCAGGGAAATAGATGTCTACTCCCACCTGGCAGGATCATTTTTTTTATTCCTGACAGGTTGGAGCAGACATGCACGCTCCTGTGGTCAGGTAAGGCATGTTTGCTCCCACCTGGTCGAAGATTTAAAATGCTCCTGCCAATCGAGAGCAAGCATATGTTTCCTCTGGCAGGAGAAGTATTGTGTCCAAAGGGCAGGCTACCT
Organism: Triturus cristatus; assembly: GCF_964204655.1. Lineage (NCBI taxonomy): Eukaryota > Metazoa > Chordata > Amphibia > Caudata > Salamandridae > Triturus > Triturus cristatus. Next base: position 431,352,631 of record NC_140587.1, on the reverse strand, counting down.
GGGATACAGTCTTTGAGACAGACGCAGGGGGATTGGGTCCCCTGGGCATTAACAGGTTCAGAGAGGGGGCCATGTGACCAAATCCCTTTAAAGTTTAGTTGGGCCCCAGGGGATAGGGTCAGGGAGGAGGGCCACATGACCCCATCCCCTTTTGTATGAATTTGGCCCTGGGGGATGGAGTCCCCAGGGCTTAATAAGAGTTGGGGAATGGGGCCGTGGAACCACCCCCCTTAATTGAGGTACCCAGCCTTGGGGAATGGGGTACCAGGGCCCAAAATGGGCATGGGGGCTGGACTCATACCACCTCCCCAATCAATGTTTAAAAAATGACGGGCGGCCATTATCTTTTTTTTACGCAATCCCATGGGAGTCACGTAGGATTGCAGCAGAAACAGTCTCTTTTTAAAATGTTTAGGCCCAAGTGGGTTCCTCTGGGAGCCCTCACACAAGGGCAAAAAGGGCAGGGCATCCTTAACTTGCCACCTTATGTATTTTTTGTTTTAAATTTCAGGCCTGGGCCTGGGACTGGGCCCAAGTCTCCAGGTCCGATAATGGCTGCATGTAGCATTTTTCTTCATGTTACTGGCAGCAAATCAGAGGGCTAGCTCCTGTAGGCCCAAGGGACAAAAAGCTCTTTGGGTCAATCAGAATTCTCTATTTAATAAAATTGGTCTCGAGGGACACATGCATAGAAATGTACACGTGCACACTCACACACACACTCACACACATTAAAGTAACGTTATAGTTAGGTGAAATGTTCAGTAACAACATAACATTTTAAATTCTAAAAACCACAGAAAATCAGCAGTTGTTGTTACAGTTATCTCAAGTAACTATAACTCATACCCTAAGGTAACAATAAATCATACCCCACCAGTGCAGGCAGAGAAACAGAACACAAGTCTGCTGCCCAGGCTGTGGGAGCATTTTTAAATTTCCTTCCAGCTGGGAGCAGACGCAGGTGTTTGCTCCCTTTTTACTGGAGATTTAAAAATGATTGCGCCTGTGAGTGCGAGCAGGATCCTGGGGTGGGCTTTCTGGGGCACAGTCATTGAGCAGGCCCTGGATGATGGAATGCCTAGGGCCTTTAACTGCTCAGGGAGGGGAGCCACACAGCCCCCCCTCCTCACTTTTAATTAAAGTGACGGCCTCGTGGGATGAGGACCCAAGCCTTTTTAGGGCTCGAGGATGAGGTCTGCGTGGCCTGCCTGCCCTTTTATTTTCATTTCAGCCTAAGGGGATGGGGTCCCCGGGTCCTAAATAGTCTGTAGCAGTGGGGCTGCACACCCCCTCCCTTTATTTAATTACTAATTACTAGGCTCTGAGAGTTGGGGTCCCCAGGGCCTTTTAGGCTCTGGAAGGGGGCTGCTGAGCCCCTCCCCGTTTTAATAGATTTTGGCCCGACGAATGACATCCCCAGGGGCCGTATTACGCTGCGTGGGGGGTGTATTACCCATTCCTTTTTTTAACTTGGCCCGTGGGATGGAGTCCCTGGGCCTCTTAGAGGCATAGGAGGGGTAACAAACTCCCCTTTTCACAAAGAATCCACCTACATTTGGTCCCCGGGCACTGCCCCAACCCTAGAGAGTTTAAAAAGAAGTGTACTTGATTTTCAGACTTTTGATTATTCCGAATGCATCAGCTAGACTGATTCTTATAATTCCTTTTCATTCACATTGGGCACTGGCAACAAGTTTTTTAATGCATTGAATTCAAAGCATTAGACCTTGCCTACAGAGCTTTCTATCAGAATGGCCCTGTCTACATTAGGAATAGACTTAAGCCTTGCCATCGAGTCACTCAGATCCAACAATGTTCTGCTGCTACAGGTCCATAGAATGTGCAAGGCAGGAACGGAAGGCAGATCCTTCACCTACCTTGCATCCAAACTTTGGCATGATCTTCCTCTTGCTACTACGATATCCATTTTTAGAAAACATTAAAGACATTTATTTTTCATTAGCCTCCCAATCGATTCTTAGTTGCTAAGATTTCACACTTTACAGACTGCTGGGATGTTCCTTGAAGCAGCTGCATGCTATATAAGTGAATATTATTATTATTATTATTATTAGGGGTGGGCAGGTTCAACATTTTAATTGATGTTCACAAACGTTAGTGAAATATGCTTCTTTGTGAGTGTGGGGGGCGGGTTAAATTGCTGTTCTAGCTTCAGTCCCTCAAACATTCGTGAAGTGCATATATTTGTGATGCTTGAGTCCCACAACTTTGGAGAAAATGCATATATCTGAGTGAGGGGAGAGATTTATTATTTTAACTCCATTCCCATGAACAGTGAGGACAGTTCATACATTTTGTGGTGTAGCAGATTTGCTGATCTAGCAACAATCTCTCAAAGATTGAGGAACATGTGTATATTTGGTGGGAGGGGCATATTTACAATTCAAACTCCAATCCTACAAAAATGATGCAAAGGGAATACGTTTTGGAAAGGAGGTAAATGTACTATTCTTACTCCAGTTCCACAAATATTTGGATAAGTATGTATATATGCTTTTCAGGGAGAGGAAGTCAGTTTGCTATTTTAACTCCAGTCCAACAAGTTTAGGGGAAAATGGTTATATTGAGAGGCAGAGGCAGATTTAATGTTCTAAATCAAGTCTCACAAACAATGAGAAATTTACACATAGCTGGTGGTCAGATTTACTATTCTAACTCCCTATAAACAATGGACAAAGTGCAAATATTTGAAGAGGAGTGGTGAGATTTACTGTTCTAACCATGGTCTTGCCAGCATTGTGGAAAATACATTATTGAGTGTTGGGGCCGATTTAAGATTCTAACTCCACTCTCACAAACATACAAACATGATGAAAGATATTTTTGGGAGGGGTCATGTTTACTCTCCTTACTCCTGCCCCACAATGAATGAAGAAAGTGCATATATTTGAGGGGGTCAGATTCACATAGCTTTGGTAAAACATACGTATTTGGGAAAGGAAGGCAGATTTAACAATCTAACTCCAATCTCACAAACCCTAAAGAAAGTAGATATATTTAGTGGGGGACAGATTTACTATTCTAACCCCAGTACCATAAACATTGAGGAAAGTATATATATTGGGGGGCAAGATTCACATTTACTATTCTAACTCCAGTCTCGCATATATTGGGAAAAGTTCACAAATTTGACAGGTTTCACATTTACCACTAACTCCAGGCTGACAAACCATGGGGAAAGTGCATATATTTATTTGACAGGTGTCGCATTCAAAATTCTAACTTCTGTGCTAAACCTATTGGAGAAATATTTGTCAGTTTCATGTGTTAACTCTAATGAAGAAAGTGGATATATATTTCAAGGTGGGGGTAAGATTTACATTTCTAGTTCCAGTCCTACAAATTTTGAGAAACCTGCTTATATCAGGAGGGGGACAGATATAACATTCTAACTCCATCCTCTCAAACCTTGAGAAAAGTACATGAACTTGGGTGTCAGATTTACTAAGCTAACTCCTGCCCCATAACCAATGAGGAAACTGCATATGTTTGGGGTGGGCAGAGGCTTTCAGATTTACTATTCCCCCACCATTGCCTAAAATAGTGGGGAAAGTATTTGTGCTTGGCGAAGGGGGGATGATTTATTATTGTAACTCTAGGTCCACAAACGTTGGGGGGAAAAGGCAGATATTTGGGGGGGAGAACAGGTAATATTTATTGTTCTAATACCAGTCCGAGTAACATTGGGTAAAGTGAGTATATTTGGGTGGGGGAAGAGTTATATTTACCCTTTTAACACTAGTCCCACAAATAGTTATACAAGCGCGTGTGTGTGTGTGTATATGTATATATGTGTATATATATATATATCATCTACTGGCGGTGCGCGCACGGTGAAAAACCGTGAAAAAAAAAGAATAATAATAAATAAATAACTTAGCATTTTAAAAAAACGTACAAATTAACTTAAAAAACCATAGGTTTCACACACGTTATAGTTAGGAATTAGCATTTAAAAAACCTTGCAAATTCACTTAAACAACCATAGGTTTCACACATGTTATAGTTAGCTGGACATTTCAAACCAATGAAATTCCCCCGTTATAGTTAGTTCAGATAACTATAACTCGCGCGACCGCCACTCTATCACAAGGATAATGTCATCAGTGGGATGTCATGAGTGATGCCACTGACCATGTCATGAGTGATGTAATATGTGACGTCATGAGCAGTGGATTGCGTGCATGCGAGTTATAGTTATCTGAACTAACTATAACGGGGGAATTTCATTGTTTTTTTTACGAGTGAAATGTCCAGCTAACTATAAAATGTGTGAAACCTATGGTTTTTTAAGTGAATATATATATATATATATATATATATATATATATATATATATTATCTACTGGCGGTCGCCAGTAGATAGTTATAGTTAGGACCCTGTTTCCATAGGAAATCCGCAACATTCTATTTGGAATAACTTTGGCGCCGGTCAACGAATGCTCGCGAAATTTTCAAAACTAATGGGGCGCTACGCTCCGCTCCTACCCTAAAAGTCTCGGGGGGATTCGTCAAGCGGGGGCTGAGAAAAAAGGGGGGTCCCAAAACGCGTTTTCCCCATGCATTTTTCCATAGGACCTTTAGACACAGCTACAGCCCGAACGGCTGAACAGAATTACTTGAAATTTAGCAGAGAGGTAGTCCTCAGGTCAAGGAAGTGCCTTTTGTAGGTCTGGTGTAAATCTGTTCAGTAGGTCCTGAGAAAATATCATTTAAATCAATATATATATCTGTAAGCGCGCTCCGTGCGCTTACCGTAAGCTTACCGTACGCGTACGGTGCCGTGCGCGAGCTCAATTCTGATTGGTGGTTACATGACTGTAAACATTCGAATCGGTCGAAATCAGGAAGTGTCGGCCGCCATTTTATGTCTCTCGCACTGAGAAACAAAGGTGGGGAACGTGAAACGGGGGCAACGAAGAGAGTTGCAGACCCCCTAGTGTTTGTCAGGGGGTCCAAGAAGGACCCAAAAGTACGAAAAATAAATTTAAAAATTTTTAAAAAAAATCGCGGGGTACGCGTACGGTAAGCTTACCGTACGCGCATGGCAAAAAAAAAAAAAAAAGTAACAATCACATTTATTACATAAATTAAAGGACCCACAAGGGAGAAAAAAACAAATGTTACTGCGTAAAAAAATGCGTGGCGCGCATGGCATGGACTGCGCAATGTGGGCGCTCGGTGCGCGAAGCGCACCGTGCGCTCAGGGTGTGCGCATAGTGAAAAACCAGAAAAAAAAATAAAAAATAAATACATAACTTAGCATTTAAAAAACCGTACAAATTCACTGAAAAAACCATAGGTTTCACAAACGTTATAGTTAGGAATTATCATTTACAAAACCTTGCAAATTCACTTAAAAAACCATAGGTTTCACACATGTTATAGTTAGCTGTACATTTCACTCGTAAAAAACCAATGAAATTCCACGTTATAGTTAGATCAGGTAACTATAACTTGCGCAACCGCAATCCACAATGTGTAATTTCAGATGTCATCATTGATGTCATGAGTGATGTCACTGACCATGTCATGAGTGATGTACTATGTGACGTCATCAGCAGTTTATTGTGGGCGCGCAAGTTATAGTTACCTGATCTAACTATAACGTGGAATTTCATTGTTTTTTCACGAGTGAAATGTACAGCTAACTATAACATGTGTGAAACCTATGGTTTTTTAAGTGAATATATATATATATATATTGTGATTTGGAGTAAAACAGATTACACAAAGGAAGGAAGCGTATGCTCAATTAAATGATAGATCCTGCTATGTGAGAATCATCAATTTGAATCTCAAGTCTGTTTACACCGAGTTTTATCACAAGCTTCATGTATGGAATAGATCGGGTTTAATCACAACACAGGAATGTGAATTTTTTTTAAACGACAATCCTGTCATACCCACTATTTATCAGTCCGTAAAAGCCTGCTTGAAAATACCTCACAGTACGTGGATCATTTTCTCCAAATTTGTACGAGACACGAGTGATTTCCTGAGAAAACTAAAAGCAATTGAATGGAGAAGTAACTACCGCATGTTGGCACTAGACATCACGTCTTTGTATACAAGCATCCAGCACGACGATGGTATGAATGCCATGGAACATTTTTTAACAAAGACTGTGAACACTATAGTGAACATAAGAGAATGCTTTTAGACATGGTGATGTTCTGTTTACAGAATAACGTGTTTATGTTTAACAGTGTACTGTATCAGCAAACCTGGGGTGTAGCTATGGGGGCCAGCTTCTCCCCCAGCTATACCTACCTGCATATGGGGTGGTGGGAGGAGCTGGTCCTAAACACCACCCACTCAAACTACGTCAAAAATAACATAAAATCATGGTTACGCTATATCGATGATTTATTCATTGTTTGGGATTGCACAGAAGAGTCAGCTAGGCAGTTTGTGATAGACATCAATATTAACGAGATCAATCTGCACTTCACAGCTACCATTAGCAATAGCACAGTAACATTCTGTCACAAAGAGGGATCGGTGCCAGAGTGAAGGTGGCCAAAAAATGAATATTTGTTGAAGAGCTGATTGAGGGTCAGAATATTTTTATTTGCACCAAAACAGGAAGAAAAAAAAAATCATCAAGATAAACGTCTTTGGACTTCCAGGGCAGATTTCCTGGTTGGGATGGTCCCGTCTTCACCAGGGCTTCTCCTGGACTTGGGGTTGGGCACCAGGTGCTCCGCTTCGCAGGAGTTGGTAACCGGCTTAGGTGGGATGGAACAAAAAAACAAAAACAACACCGGAATGAGTCGCTGGGGAAGTGGGCACTTCCTATCTCAAGGGCATAGGAGTGAGGGAAGAAGTCATCTCTAACCGGCACCAAGGGAGCCCCGATGTGACCTCCCTCCTCCCTCTAAACAGCACCCTTACCCCTCCCGTGTCCCGTGAACCCCTGTAGTTTCGCCCGTACCTTGTTGAGCCACTCCCCTCCAGGAGGGTGGCTGGGCAAGACGCGGTTCGGTTGGCCTCCCGGCTTGACGTCTTTGTCTGCGGCAGCAGCCCTCGCCTCAGTGTCCTCTCGGCTCATTTCAGATGATGTTCCGCCTCGGTCTGCTCCCGCTGTCCAGGCCACGAACTCTGCTCCTGCTCCGGGGAAACCAGATTCCGCTCCGTGAGAGAAGTTTGTCCCTCTTGTTTTGGCCGCCTGCTCCTCTGACTGGCCGGTTTCCAATGACGTCAAGGGCCACACCCCCTGGGATTCCGCGTGAGGTTTATTCTTAAAGGGCTCCAGCCCTCCCTGTACAAAGGGTGAGATGGCGTTTATGAGAGACTTGTCAGTGTCAAAGGGCAACAAATTCCGCAGTTCGTCATCGGACTCGTGACACATTCTTAGACACACAAGTGTACATTGCAGATAATAAAATTGAGACGAAACTATTCAGAAAACCGACATCAGGGAACTCTACGCTACATGCCAGTAGCGTCCATCCCCGACATCTCGTCAATATTATCTCCTATGGCAAGATGTTGTGGCTGAGGGGGATACATACCAAAAAGGAGGATCTCTTGGAAGCACAAGCAGAGTGTAGCAGTAGGTTCCTGGAAAGGGGCTACTCATGAAAAATCATTGATTCAGCTATAACTAAGTCCATGGCCCGGTTCCGAGATGAGTTATTACAAGACAGATCAGACAATATACCTAACTGTACTGGATTGGACAGCGGCGACAATAAGCTCAAATAAGTTTGAGGTTTTCAACTATTAAACCTCATAGAGAAACCAGGCAATCACTGTTCCTTTGCCCTGAGGAGGCTGATTTAATTTCAGAGGCTGAAACGCATCCCCGTCGACGATACAACTGTGGGGGAGTCCTTATTGAATATTTCATAAGTTATTGTTTTGTGACACAAGAGAGCTACAGGATAAGGGTTGGTTTGCCTCTGTGGACACATCATTTGGCTACCTCCAAGTGGACTGCCTTAAATAAATGGGCAGACACTAATGTGACAAATAATTTTCAGGGTATTGGCAGTACTACGTTGTTTTTATTAGGATTCATGTTGTGTATATATTTTTCCCTATGTACATTTGTATGTCTTTATATATTTAATGTTATTGTGATCTGAAGACCGGTTCATCATGTATGTATGCCCTATATCAAATTATGTGATACATGTCCTATAGGATTGAAGGACTAAGGTGAGGGTAATAGATTGTTCCCTACACTTGAATAAAAGTAACATATAAATTCCTCTGTATCATTGTTCGCTTATATATTATTGTGTCCATTACCCAGATACAGGAGGGTGAGTTGGGTATACCCCTGAGATATATATACATGACAATAAGCGTAACAGCAAAGACTTTAGGCTAATTGTGCAATATAGCAACCAACATAATCAACTACAGGCCATCATTAACCCCATCGACGCTCATGACGGAACGGTTCCGTCATGAGCGTCGGTTGGGCTGTGCTCATGACGGAACCGTTCCGTCATGAGCCCGCCCGCGCAACGAACCTTCAGCGTGGCGCGGGAATCCGCGCCGCGCTGAAGGGGTTAAGCGAAATTGGCCACTGGTGCTGAGTGATCCGGTCATTGGATCAGATCTACCCCAAAGAGTATCCTTTACATACAGCCGGGGTCCTTCCATGGAAGATCAGTTAGTTGCAACAAGCCCAGAGATTATAGAGGGATCAAGTTGGCTCCAAAAACACAAAGGGTTCTACAAATGCAAAACATGCAAGGCATGTCAGCATGGAGAAAACAGAACTACCTACCAAACACCATTCAGTTCCAGAGTTCGCAACATAATGAAACTAGTAACCTGTAAAACTTACCACGCGATGTACGTCCTTTCCTGTCCCTGCAATTTGTTATATGTTGGCAGCACGAAATTACAAGTGCATAAGCGAGTGCTGCAACATCTAAGGACCATATGCAATCAAGACAACACCTATCCGGTAGCCCGACATTTCAGAGATAGTCATCAATCCAACAGCAAGGGTCTGAAATACTTTGTGATTGACGCTGTGCTGCCCAGTAGAAGGGGAGGGAACAGAGAAAGCACTTCGAGAAAACTGGAAACCAGGTACATTATAGAGTTGGACACAAAGCAACCAAAGGGGCTCAACATGTCGGAAGATCTGTACACCTGTTTATGATCAACTAAGGGAGAAAGATTAAAGTATAAGTATATCTTTACAGCTACAACTCTTGATGATTATAAATAATCACCAGAGTTTAATCTAACCATTTTAGCCAATGAGTTTATTTTTAAGATCTATACATTATTTACATATGGAACAGTGAATGTGAAGTGCCTATTCGATTGCACATTTTAACAATTTATGTGTTTATGAAATGTATTGAGACAGATAATTGTTTTGGAGCTTTTTAGACATTTTGCACTACATATTTATGGGAATATTTATTACAGTATTTTACTCTAGTATTTATTATAAATATTTTTATAACAGTATCTATATATACATGCATACTTAAATGGTTTTAACTGTATAAAGTGTCAGTTAAATGTTGATCAATCATTGGAAAAGCAACAACATGATGAAACTCTGGGTTATGTGTTTATAGGCAGCATCAATGAGATCATGGGGCAGTCTGATAGCTATAAACAGCATGAGACATCACATAGAGCACCCACGAACCTCCCCTAGTACTCATCACACTGAAGTAGTCCGGCAGGATTAGACATATCATCAGGATGCATATATACTAGTATTTACACCAAAACAGACCTTACACAGTATATGTGAAATGGTCACATAAGATACGACGCACAGAATAAACATTACCTGCCATTTAGCTAAGGGCAGCACATATCAAAGATGCTTTGCATTTATATAAAGACAAATGAACATTCTAGGTATCAACAGCTCAGGTAGCAGTAAAAAATGTGAAAATATTGCACAGTGACTGAGCGAACCGTATTCATTTTAACCCATCCATGGCACTAAGCACTTTTAGCACTACCCACCAGCACAATTCTTTTTAACACTTTTTAGAGATATTGTTCAACCTTTGCACATCCGTTTATGCAACAATCAGCAAAAGAACCAATAGGACAGAAATGGCGTGTAAAAATATTAGTCATATGGGATAACAGGTCTATGCACTTAGAATCAAAATGAATGAAGTGATTTTAATATATTGCAACATGTAATTTAAATGTACCTGCTACGACTTGCATTATCATTATTATGATTGCATATTTCCTTTTATATATATTTATACATTTATTATTATTTTTTCTATGTCCATTGCTGATTTGCACACGTGATGGTATACACTGAGCACTCGTCACTTTAAAAATGAAAAGTTTACTCACTTCCGTGTCATGTGATCAAGACTATTCCGAGCCGAAACACGTCCGACCGAGTAATAGCAATAAAATACTGCAGCACGACATCGTGGTCCGTCTCCGTCCATGGTATGAATGCCAAGGAGTGACGGAGTGTTTGGATATATGTGTGTGTGGTCAGATTTTCTTTTTTTCAACTTCAGTCTCACAAACCTTTGGGAACATGTTTATTTTGGGAGGAGGAAATGGATTTTATATTCTGACTCCAGTCTCACATTCAATGAGAAAAATACATATATTTGGAGGACAGATGTCTGTCTAACACCAGATTCATAAACAATGAGGAAAATGCATATATTTAGAAATGCATTGGGATTGAGATTTACTGTTCTGACTCTCATTCTACAAATATTAAGAATATGGTATATATCTGGTTGGTTTCAGATTTGCTGTTCTAACTCCAGTCCCACAACCATTGAGGAGATGCATATGTTTGGGGGGAAATATTAAAAATTCAAATTCCTGCATTACAAACATTGAAGAAAGTACTTTTATAGGGATGGTAAATATAATATTTGAACTCCATCGCCACAAACATTGATGAAAATGTCTACTATTGGAGTGGTCGGATTAAATGTTCTAACTCTAACCCAGCAACATTAGGGAAAGTACATATATTTCAGGGAGGGCTGATTAACTACTTTAATCCCAAATAAATTGTGTATGTATGTATGTGTGTATGTATAGGTAGTTTTAGTTAGGGCCAAAGTTTCAATAAGAAAAGTGTTTTTTTTTTGCCAATATCTTTGGCGCTGCTTGACGAAAAGTTTCCCTTTTTGGTTCATCTGCTGTGTTTTGTACTGATTCGTCAAGTGGGGGATGATAAAAAAGGGTGGGGGGCCAAAGCATGTTTCCCCCATGTTATGTCTATAGAGATTTTTTATTTTTTTTAACATGACTACAGCCTGAACTGCTGAACGGAATTAAACCAAATTTGGCAGAAAGCTAGATGTTGGTCCCAAAAGTGTGCTTTTTTGATTTGGTGTAAATCCATTTGTTAGTTTCAGAGATATCTGAGAGCCCAAAATTCTTCTGAAGCCTTACTGCAATTTGATTGGCTGCCAACACTTCAACCAGGAAGTGTTGTCAGCCATCTTGGGACTCGGTTGAAATGAGTCCCACAAAAAGTTTAGAAAAAAAGAAAAGGGAGCAGGGCAGAAAACACCCAGACCTTCTAGGCCTCTGGAGGACCTCTGTGGGCCAACTACCCCTCCTGTTACCTTCCTTAAGTCCTACACTGCAGGATTGCTGAGAGGACTTCATTGCCAGTCCCCTTTCTCTACCACTATGCAAACACGCCTCCTGGCACACTACTAGTTGGGGGATGAAGTCCTCTTGGCTACTGAGGGTCCTCGGGGGCAAACAACCTCGCCTAGTGCCTGCAGTAAGTCCCACACAGCAGGATTGATAAGAGGCCTTTGGTGGCCAAGCCCCCTTTCTCCACCACCCTGCAAATGCATCTCCTGGTGCATTACTGGTTGGGGAATGAAGTCCTCTTTGATGCTGGGGGACCTTGGGAGCCAAGAATCCCTTGTGGTACTTTCTGTAAATCTACACAGCAGGATTCCTGGGAGCTGGTCAGAGGCCCCGCCCCCTTTCTCCACCACTTTGCAAATGCCATTACTACTTTAAAAAACACAGAAATTCACTGAAAAAAACAAAGGTATCAGGGACGTTATAGTTAGGAATTACCATTTAAAAAACCTTAGAATTTCACTGAAAAAACCAAAGGTTACAGGCACCTTATAGTTAAGAAATGGGATAAAAAAAATATGAATTCACTTTAAAAAAAGTTACAGGAACGTTCTAGTTAGGAAATAGATCTTTTTTTTTAAAGTAGAAATTTACAGGAAAAAAAGGTTACAGGGACGCAGGTAGGAAATAGAATTTAAAAAACTTAGAAATTCACAGAAAAAACCAAAGGTTATAGGCAGCTTATAGTGAGGCTTAGATTTTACTCGCACAAAACCAGTGAAACTCAGCAGTTATAGTTAGCTTAGTTAGCTGAGCTAATTATAAATCGTTCCCCCGCTGTGCACTGCTTATGACCTCACATATTACATCACCTGATGCCTAACTATAACGTCCCTGTAACCTTTGATTTTTTTAAATGAATTTCGAAGGTTTTTTAAGTGCTAATTCCTAACTTAAACTACCCAGTAACCTTTGTTTTTTGAGAGGAAAAAAAGAATATATGTATATATATATTTATGTGTATTTATACAAATATATTATATTATATATATATATATATATATATATCAGTTTGAATATTCAAACTCCAACAAATTTTGGGAATAATGCCTATATTGGAAGGGAGAGACAGATGTAATATTTTAAATCGATTTTAACAAGCATTGAGGAAAGTACATATAATAGGGGACCAGGTTTGGTATGCTACCTCCAGCTCCATAAACATTGGGGAAAGTGCATATATTTGGAGGGAGGGTGAGATTTATTGTTCTAACTCCAGCATCACAAACATTGAGAAAACTGCATATATTTATGGTGCCATATTTACAGATCCAACTTTGAGTTCCTCAAATTATGTTGAAAATGCATTCATTTGGGGGCTATCACACATTTAAAATTCTAATTCTAGTCTCACAAACATTTAAGAAACTACATATGTTTTGTGGGAGAGAAGATTTACTATGCTAACTCCAGCATCATAAACATTGAGAAAGTGCATATAAATGCAGACGTTGTGGGGACCAGATTTACTATTCTAATTTTAGGCCCACAAATATTGGGAAAAGTGCATGTACTTGGCAGGTTACACATTTACTTTTCTATCTCCAGTCCCATAAACATTGAAAAAGGTGCATACATTTTTAGGGAGGGGGAAGTAAGAGTTTCTGACTCCAATCCCACAAACTTTTGTGAAAATGAATATATGGAGTGTCCAATTTACTATTCTAGCTATAATTCCACCCACAAACATTTAACAAGTAAAGATAAAGGGGGTCCACTTAACTCTCCTTACTCAAATTGCACAATATTTCTTATACATTTAAAATTGGGTAAATGTAAATAACTATCCTAAAATAATTGGGAAGCTGTCGGGATACATATTAATTGGGGAAAATCTTGTATATTCCCACTGACGATGGCAACACATAGATTTCCACTGGATTAACCACTAGAGTGGTGTGATGAGGAGCGGCGTTATCTCGGAATAAGGGTGACGAGGGACAGAGATTAACTTATGCGTTTGAACTATGACACTGCAATGACACGCATAGCGGATTGTGTTGCCCGCTGGATTGATATGCCCCTGTCCATGGCGGGCCGGGTCTCCTTGATTAAAATGGTGATCCTTCCACAATTACTCTACTTATTTCTAAACATTCCGTTTTATCCAGGGAGGCATTTCTTTGCAACACTCAGGTCAGAGCTGACGCAGCTGGTCTGGGTGGGCCGGCAGCCGAGGTTGCAATGGAACACACTCATTAGGACATACTCGCAAGGCGGGTTTGGGGTACCCGACTTTGAGTTATACTACATCAGCGCGCAGGCCCATTATGCCTGGTACTGGGTGGCACAGCCCCGGTATATGCCACAAGTAGCAGCGGAGCATTGGCTTGCACACCTGATACCCGTTGATGAAGTGCTATTTGATCCAATTGCGCCTAGGGACAAGAGGCCAACTACCATCACTTGTACGATCACAGCGTGGCAACGAATTGGGCGCATGTTAAGCGCTCCCATGCTGTATGCTGCCTCCTTACCTCTTACATATCACCCAAATATGCCTCTGCTGCAGGAGACGCTGTTTCATAAATTTAGGGAGCGAACACATATTCAGACATGGAGGGATATTTATCATGAAGGGAAACTACGCTCTGCAGAGCAGATGTTACAGGGTCTACAGCAAACCCCACTCAATATTTTTTTGTATGTCAGACTTCGACAGGGGATCCGGACCCTTACCCCAAACTTTCCAAATGAACCGAAGGAGTTAGCCCCATTGCAAGTAATGCTTAGATGCAAGACAGCTACATGGCTTGTCTTCTTAATTCATAGGGCAGTGCACACACAGAAGGAGGTATTTGACACGCCCTCCCGCGCGCGATGGGATGAAGAACTTGGCTTGGCGCTTACGGATGAGCAGTGGGAATATTGTTGCCTGCAGACTGAGAGGGTGTCGGCCAGCAGCAGACTCCGCATGATACATTATAAATACCTGCATAGATTATACTGTACGCCGGCTAAGATGTATAGATATCAGCTGAGAGATACAGACTACTGACCACTGTTCCAGATGTGGAGCTTCTGGAGCAGATTTTTTGCATCTGGCATGGGTGTGCCCTGGGGTGAATGAATACTGGACGCAGGTCTTTAGGGCTTTGACTCGTATGACGAATACGCATATTGAATCCATGCCGTTGATGGCATTGCTTGGTTAAGTCAAACCGATACAGGCGACACACCATAAGTATGTTGCCCTAGTGCTATTAATGGCTAAGAGGAGGGTGGCCTGTCGGTGGGGCAGGGGACGAGCCCTGACATTTAAGGACTGGATTGCTGATCTGGTGACATGTCAGGAGCAGCTTGCTGCATATCCAGAGTTATTACCCAGTGCCTCTACGCCACGGGACATATGGGCCCCCTTGACCTGCTACTTGATTGAGAGCAGCAGGAGGCATTGGAGCCTGAGGCAGTAGGGATCACACACTAATGTCGTCGGAACACAGAGAGAGGCTTACTCATTTTCATGGTAGAAATGCCGCTTTGCTTCTGATTCTTTTGCTGCCCAGTGTTGACAGACAAACCAAATGTGTGGATAATAGAGTACAAGGGGACAATGGCAGTCTGATTTTCTGATGATGTGTGCACAATGGTGGGTCCATGAAATAGGACACAGCCTTGCTGGCCTTTGATGTTCCACTGTCTTAATGCTATGAATGGATGAAGTGCATATATAGGATGGGTAATCTAACTACAGATGTACCGCCAACACACTGTGTATACTTTGTGACGATGCTAACGATGCTCTTGTTTGTATTCAAATAATAAATAGAAAGTTAAAAACAAAAAAATACTATCCTAAAATAATTGTCTATCATTATGTAATTAGTAAAGACTATTATAATAAAGTGTTTTTCAAATAATATTCACATTTATTTTTGTGACAAATATTTTTAAAGCCATTGATGGGTTTCATCTATATACACTGTGAGAAAATTTAATTACAGGCAATTAGAAAAAAATACAATCAATTAGGAAAAATATGTGTTTTAAAGTTAAGCAAACATTTTCAAAACTATACATGAAGTTAAATCCAATGTTTTCAAACTAGTAAACTTTAAAAAACGCAAAGAAAGGTGTAAAATCTATTTTGCTCTAATCCCTGATGGTTATATAAAATATTCTTCATAACATAATAAAATACCTTTCCAATCCCCCCAAAACAACAACCAATTTTGTATATTAAAAGAGAGAAAAAAACAATGAGCCCCAATATTTTATTCAATCATTTTAAAAATCTAATAAAAAAACTATTTTGATATAAATAAAAAGACCTTTAAAATAGATTAGGATGGCTAAAGGACTGAATAGTTTCACACTTAGCAAAGGAATTCAAACATTGTCTTCTTCATGTGCCACATGAATGCATTTAGTTTTAGGAAAGGGGCATGAGCATGACTTACAAACTTCCCTTTCCAAGATGGTGGTCTGTCCACAGAATTTTATCTCAGATTCCTAATCCGTAATGAAGCAGAGACTTTTCCGGTAATGTCAGTTCCACTTTGAATCATTTTATATTAGGGCATTTACAATTGATTAATGCATTGTAAAACATTTGTTCTTCACCCACTTCCAACTATTTTTGTTCCAGATATTTTGCTACTTGCAGTTGGAACTTCTACTGGATCTTCTTTTTATATTCTTACTTGGCTCTTTCCTGTTCCCTGAGGTCAGTGGGAGTTTGCTGCCAAGCTTATTTACTTTTCTACTATAGGTACCCTTTTATGAAACACTTGATGGGAGCCACCATAGCTAGTGGGAGGATTCACCCTTTTGTTGAGCAATCAAGAAGGAGATTCAGTAGATCTGATCAGCATTCAGACCCTGAGAATACCCTGTGACTGATATTACAAAAATGTCCTGCTGAAAATAGCTTGGTTGCTCACAATCAGTCGGGGAACAACTTTTACAACGCAACTTTTACAACGCACTACCATTACAACGAAACTGTTACAACGCAAGTGGATTTACAACGCATGCCATTAGAACGCAAGTCTTTACATCGACTTGCGCTAGATGGCGTGCTAACATTACAAATAGTGTAGTTTACTATCCCAACACCTTCCCTACTGTTAAGTGGACTGGAGTTGGAATAGTAAATTACACTTTTCTAATGTTAGCACGCCATCTAGCGCAAGTCGATGTAAAGACTTGCATTGTAATGGCATGCGTTGTAAATCCATCTGCGTTGTAACAGTTTCGTTGTAACAGCATGCGTTGTAACAGCACGCGTTGTAACGTCATACATCCCAATCAGTCACATGTACAAAGCTTTTTTGATGTTGCAAATGGCCTGATAAACAGAACTGGGTCATTTGCAACTGCAAAAGCACATTTTATATGATGTACAAAAGCTGAATTGCGCATCTGTAACTTGTTACCGAATTGCAATTTGGTTTTGCCGTTCAGTATTTAGAAGGGGCATGTTTAGGGCATCCCTTCCAAATACCAATTTACATTGGTATGTATTAATGTTTTGCAACCAAATTCCGTTTGCAAAACATTAATATTTTACCAACATCTCGAAGGAGGTGGTAACCCATTTGCAAATTGGAAGAGATCCCCAAGGGACCGCTTCATCTTAGAGAATGCGAAAAATATATATTTATAAGAGGAAGCGGTGGTCCCATGAACCACTGCCTACTTTTAGAAATAAAACTTGTAAGTTTCAATTATTTTTTTAAATGCAGACTTAATTTAAAAAAAGTTTGATATATAATTTTTTTAAACTTAATTTATTGGATTTTATGACAGAAAATAACACAGAGGAAACATAAACAGATATAAATGCACAGGGGATCGAAACCAAAACATAAATTCACAATCAGCATGCATACTTCTGAAAAATAAGTCACATTAATGAACATGGCAGTTAAGTAAATGACACCGGTGAAAAGAGGGTATAAAAAAGGAGACAAAAAAGTGAACATGAGGCATAACAAGGAGAGTGGGCAATAAACCTGTGACTCCAGCCACGAGGACATATATGACAGTGACGCCAGTGTTGTGAGCATTAGTACCAACATGAAGCGCAAGTGTATATTGGCAGTAACGTGTAACAGAATGGGATGAACCTCAACCATGTCCCGGCACCTCCTCCCCGATCAGAGCAGTAAATAATTTTGCAGTGGTTGCCATATGTTTTTGGGTCTGGAAGTGGGTGGCTGTAAAGAAGTGTGTCACTCATGGTATCGCAGTATACCAAAGCCCGAAAAACCACCTCTTTACTGTTGAGACTGATGTGCCGCCCCAGTGCAAAGACACTTGACGCTTAGCCAATAAAAGTGCAATAGCTGCATAGCGTTGAATTCCCGCAGGCAACGGTTTAACAAAGCCTAAAAATTCCATTAATGGGGTCTGAGTGAAGTACAGTCTCAGTCATTTATGATAGAAGGAGAAAACTTCCTTCCAGTAGGCGAGTTTCGGCATGCAGTTCCATGCCAAATGTGAGAAATCGACATGCTCCATGGCACACCTTGGACAGCAGTGTGATCTGTTAGGGTCAATTTTGGCCTTGAGATTAGGAGTGGTATATGCGCGGTGCAGATATTTGAAGTGTAGCAATTTATATTGGTAATTATTGGATACTAGACCGGTCTGTTCACAGCAGTAGTACCATGTCGCTTCTGGTAGTGGGCCCCACAAGTCACTCTCCAATGCCACCCGAGTCCTCAACCCCATGGCAGGCCTCAATGAGAGATACGCATGATATAATCAAGAGATGAAATGGGCCTTATCTGGGGTCATAATAATCATGGTAAGTGGCAGAAGGTCCAGAGGTTCCAATGGATAGGCCAGGAGCGTAGGGCCAACGGTATTGCATAGTTGGTAGAGAATGAATCTGACCATATAGGACTCGTTATACCCGTCCGTCAGTGATGCGACTGATCGTAGCGTGGCATCTGCGAAGAGGTCACCCTAGCTATGGAGTCAGCATGTGGTCAGGGTCCGCTTAATGAGTACCTCCGTAGACATCGGAAACCAGGGATTACCAGGGAGAGGAATGTGTGGGGAGTACAAGAGATCAAAGCCAAGGTATCGTTGGAGTGTGGTCCAGGCCCAGTGTATGGTCAGGAGCATCCGTATTTCCAAAGGAGCCATAGGTAGGCTGCTTGGCATAATAGTGGAGGGAGAATTTGGGCGGGCCTGAGTCCACTCCGGTTTAAAAAATTGAAGGTGTGCATGAGGGTGGAACCAATAGTACGCAAAGTGGGCCTGTGCCACTAGATAGTCATGATAAAATCCAGGTAACCCGAACCCCCACATGCGTTGGGCATACTCATTGTTTGCCAGCTGATTCTTGGTTGTCTACCAGCCCACTCAAGGCTCATGAGCATACTACGTATTGTGTCAAAAAAACTTTTTGTCAGAATTATAGGTATGTTAAGAAATAAATATAAAAAGCAGGGTAGCACAGCCATTTTAATCATGGCAATTCTACCCACGACTGACAAGCAAAGTTTAATCCACTGATTGATATGGGATAACAGCCTTTCGATTGCGGGGCCGTAGTTGAGGCGTATGACCTCAACAATGTTATGGTGGAGATATATACCCAGGTATATGGGGGGATCTGTACACCACTTTAAGTGGAACTCCAAGCGGTGGGAGACCGTGGCGTCAGTCTGAGGGAAAATTTCTGATTTACTTCAGTTAATAGTAAGACCCGAGAGCATCCAGAATCAAGCGTTGTTGTGTAACAGAGAGGGGAGATTGGTCTGAGGGTCTCTGATGAACATCATCAGTGTACAAGGAAGCTAAAAGAGGGCTGCGGTGGAACCGTAGCCCACACGCCAGTTGGCGCTCCTAGAAATACTGCACAAGGGGGTTCATGACAATGATACAATGATGAATAATAGGGGGGACAGGGGTCGAGTACACCGAGTTAGAGCAAACTGGTTGGTCAGCGTGCCTTTCACTTTTAATCGGGCCAGTGGGGCAGTGTACAGCAGGCGAGCAAAGTCACGAAATCCCTTAGGCACCCCAAGCTTCCGTAGGGTTGCATGCAGAAAAAGACCATTTTAGCACATTAAACGCTTTTCAGTATTGAGTAAAACCGCTGCGGCAGGGAGATCTGAAGTAATCTGATTGAGGACCGTGAATACAGTTCGAAGGTTAACTTACGTGGATTGACTCGGACAAACCGAGACTGTAATGGGGAGATTATCTTGTCCATAAGACGGGAACGATGAGTAGCTAGGACTTTAGCCAGAATATTATAGTCATGATTTAATAGAGACAGAGGTCTTTACGAGTCACTGTCGTCCATAGGTTTACCAGGTTTGAGCAAGAGGGTGATCACTGCCTCACACATTGTAGGGGGGAGGCTTCCTTATGTTAGGAATTCTGCATAGACTTCCAATAGGTGGGCGATCAGTTATGCTTTGTAAGCCTTATAACAATCCCCGGTGAAACCGTCAAGGCCTGTGGCATGTGCATCACTCAGGTCATCGATAGCTTGTGAAATCTCATCACAAGAAATATTCGAGGCTAGGAACTGTTGCTGTCCCCTCTCCAGCCAGACCAAGGCCACCTCTGTCAAGTAATCAGCCAGTGCATCCTCAGTAGCGACACCACGTGTTCTATATAGCTGGGTATAGTAAGTCAGGAAAGAGGAAGAGATATTGTCACTCTGAGTGATGGAAGAGCCGTCATCCAGTCGGAGTTGTGTAATAAAACAAGCACAAGCAAGAAATTCCCGTAGCTGCAGCAACAGGGCCCCCGAAGACACCCTAAAGTGGGTTTTCACAGGTACTATTGACCTAATTTCCATAGTGGACAAACAGTAAACCATGCATTCCTGTGGCGCACATAGTGCTAGCATATTCTCATCGGTCCTGAAGAAAGCCCCCTAGACCCGGCTGGGCAAAATGGGGCTGAAACATGTCGACCTCACGTATGGATTTTTTTTAGTGCGTCAGATCTGGTAACACAATCTAAATATGCACACCCACTATTTTTAACTTCTTAAACACCCATTCACCAATAAATAATTGCACTCAAATGAGGATGTTTAAAGAATTTTAATTTCACTGCACCCCGAACACTCAATCTTTAGAATTTTTGGGTCTCTGGACACTACTGCAATACCAGTGGTTTACCTCCAGGTGGAGGTCAGCATACCAAAACATAAACCCTATGATGATGCTGTCAAGTTACGAATAGGCGGAGAACCAAGATATACCGCCTCTCCATCTACGTACGTGTATGAGGGTTTTTATGAAGCCACCAATAACTAACAAACCCGGGTAACGTAGGTACAAGTGATCCATTCCCCCCTATTGATCTTTGTGTAATAAAGGAAGCCTGATATGGGGGGTAGAGAAGTTTGGCCAGAAGGCGGCCAGGGTACTCGCCTTCACCATAAACCTGTGCCCACGCATATTTGGCCAGGTAGTTTACCTCACGGCTCGCAAGGTCCCAAAATTCCTGCAGTAGCCTCGAGCGCTGATGTAATGATGGAGGGGGGTTCATCTGTTAGGGCCTGTGTGTCTAGATCCTTCAATGCCCACTCAATAGAGGCCAGCTCTTCACATGTGGAGCGGAGCACCCCAGAGTATTTGGCAAAGCATACCCCTCTGATGTACGTTTTGAAAGATTCCCAGAGCATTGACTATTGTTGTACGATCCCAGTGTTGAGTTGAAAGTATTTAACAATTGCGTCCCGAACCTCCACTAAGACAACATCATCGAGTAGCGCAGTCTTGGGAAAGCGCCAGGTCGTGCGAGGCAACATCCTCTTGGGGAGCCAAAGTGTCAGAAGTACTGGAGAGTGAGCCAACAGGGTTAGGGGGAGATGTTCAACATGCACAGTAGCAAGCAACAAGTTAAGAGTATGATACCAGTGATCAATGTGTGACCATGATCTGTGAGGGGCGGAGTTGAAGGTATAGCCCCCAGTCAGTGGCTGCCTAGAGCGCCAGGTATCTCCAAGGAGAAGGGTCTGGAGGAGGGATGATAGTACTTGTATAGAGCGGGGTTTGGTCACATGTCCGGTGCCAGTCGAGTCCTGAGAGGGACTATGTGTGAGATTAAAGTCTCCCTCCATTAATAAAAGTTTGATGTATTAAAAAACAATCACAGATATCTTGGTCTGCTGACCCCTGCAGGCCACCATTCTTGTGGTTGCTATAATTCCTAGTGGGTTACAAAGTGTGACCTACCTCATTAATATTCCTGAGGTAGGTCTATTTGCAATCCCACTAAGAATCACTATTTTAAAAGGAATTATTTAGTACATTAGGAATTGCAGTTTCCAAATTGTCATTCGGTAAGAATCGTAGTATAGAAATCTCAATTTCTAATATTAGTACATATGGCCCTAATTGTAATATAAATCTCACATACCATTAGTTACGACACCACCATGATTAATGAAATTAATACGTCTACACTATTCATAACACCCAAGGCTTGTGCATATAGTAGCACTATAGATGTCCAAGAAAGGGAAGTACAGTCAGCATTGTTGGTCATATTGGAAACTTTACTGACCCATAGACAAACGTGCTCCTTATTATCTGATGAAGTTGAATAGCTTGTCTTAAATGGAGCTCGGGTCAGCCTTAATCTGGTGCACATCATTAATGATGCTTTATGTCATAGACAAATACCAACAACAGTCTTTCCTTGGAATGCCAGAGCATTGAACAAAATGTGTGGATCCCAAAACGGCAAAATTAGATTTGCTGAATAAGAGGGTAGACAGTAGCATATCTTGATTAAATAGGAGTGTTTTAAAGATTGAGCTTGAAGTTGCCAGCAAGACCACTTTACATTCATCTGACCCTATGATGATAATTTTAATATCACTGGATGATGGTTCCTTTGGTATGATGCCATCATATAATAGGGGTGAGGAGAACTGGCAATTTTAAAAACGTTTTCATCCTGCACCTTGAATACAAGTGGAATATCATTACAAACACACTGGGTTTTGCTTGTCAAGGAGCATAGATATGAGATTGAATAGTCACATTGTTTTATTCCAGGAGTTCATCATGTTTACAAAGGATGGATTCTCAGTACTTGAAAAGTAGCTATACTGTCATGGGATCTCCTGTTGAGGGTGTACACTGATAAGGGGATGGATAAAACACGTAGTATGGCTGAAGCTTAAATTACTGTAGTACACAAATCTGGAGGGATGATGCTGAATGTTCTACTTCCAGTTCAATATTACAAAAAAGTGGATCAAAAATTGTTGCTATAAATGTAACCACAAGACCATAAGATTCCTGCTGAGCTTATTTATTACTTCTTGAACCATTTTTCTCAATATGTTGGTTATGAAATACTTAGATTATTTAAGAACTGTGGAGGATTTATTGGATGAATTAGACAAATAAAGGGTTTAATACTTAACTTGGTTCAGAATGCTTTTCTCCAGGTGCACTACATTGTGATGGTGTCTGCAAATGTCATTAATTTTGCGTAGGGAGGAGACCTATTTAGTGCCTGAATAGCAATTGGATCTGTTAGATATATGTTAAAAAATAAAAAGCAATTATAACACTGCTGTAAGTGAGATGAAGTAGGATATGGGGCTGGAAGAATTAACTAGAAAAATACTTTTGAAAGATATATAATATGGATTTTCCTCTCCTGTTCATAATGCATTCTTGGGAGATTTCATTAAATTGATAGCTAAAGCATTAGTCAATATATACAGCAAAACTAAGTTCAGTAATGTGATGGTTTCAGGCCATTCTTTGGTTTATTTAATCTGATGATGAATAAAGGGTTGGCTGTTTTTATAAGCAAGTTCCATGTTGTTCAAATATAAGGATTGTTATTGCTGTTATTTTTTGCGGAAGCAGGGACAACCTTTTAATTTGTGGGCGGTCTATCTCTCTTCTGTGTTACTTTGGATTAGTGGAAGAATGGAGGAAAATTATTAAAATGTAATAAGAGGGAGCAAAGCTATCATGTATGCTTTTTTTAAGCTTTAAGATGTGGGACTGGAAAAAGATGCCCATTGTGGCTGCTTTTGTTTCATCTTGCATCAACGTCCTTGACTTTGACTACTCATTAATATGATAACGTAAAGGGCTTTATAAAAATTATTGATGATGCATTTTCAAGATGCCAAATGGACCATTTTTTTTATTTTTAGCACCAAGGTGCCATTTTTATATGTGAATGTGGTGTTGCTCATATTGTCTAATTGGATAGCATCAATAAGGTTGGATTTATGGGTTTCTTCCACATAGTTTAATGATTTATGATCCTCTCCCTACACTGGAAGGAAGTGACCAGCACAATTTCAAAGTTTATAAATGTAAAAATAGATTGTCCACCAACATATGTTTGCTTAGGCCCATGTCACGGCCCCAAAGGTTGAAATATGCACAGATTTGCCGATCTGTCCCCACTCATGGTGAAACGTTCTTTTGCAATCACCTGGATGCCCTCATGAGTTCTGGACAGAGCAATTTGTCTGAGAGTAATGAAATGACGGGCAGAGACTGAATACACTACAATGAAACAGGCATAAACATGGAATGCAGCTGGCATGGAATTCTAAAGTGCTAGACCTCGAAAAAC
The DNA here is from genome assembly GCF_964204655.1 of Triturus cristatus. Classification (NCBI taxonomy): domain Eukaryota; kingdom Metazoa; phylum Chordata; class Amphibia; order Caudata; family Salamandridae; genus Triturus; species Triturus cristatus. The sequence goes on along the minus strand of NC_140587.1, from coordinate 431,328,463 downwards.
TAGCCCACCCTGAATGGCCCAGGTTGGCCATGCTGGTCTGAAAGGCGCGAGAACAGGCTGAGGCACAATGCTACCTGCGGGCACACAAACATGCAATCTAGATCATATGTCTACTCCCACTCTGACACTACTGCACTACAGGAAGCAACGTCTTACCTTACAGATTCATGACATGCAGGTAGCCTCGGAGAGCACCTATTAATAGTTAATCAGTTTAGTATTGTTGGTATTGTGAGCAGGATAGTTAACACGTCTATTCATGCTAATAGTGAGATTTCCAAAAGATGTGCTTGTATTGAACTACTATGCATATTGCCTCCACTCGGCTCCATGTTTATAAAACAATAACATACAAAATTAAATGACTGATTTAGTTTAAATGATGATTTTGGTAGACTTTCGAGAATGAACCGGAATTTTAGGGGGGAAAGCCTTAGCATTCTCGATTTTAAAGTTTTGATTCAAGTGTCAGATTTTGGAACGCCATGTTCTTTGGCTCATAAATCACTTTTTGTATAAAAAAATAGATATTTCTGAAAAAATGAGAAACGTTAGGGAAACTCTAAAGGAAGTGAAACTTATTTGTGACATGTGTTAAGCTTAATGTATATTTGTATCCTCACTAAAAGTTGCTGTACATATTCAAGAATATATGTTCATTATTTGACAAAGCTAATTTAAATACCCATATACATACATAAAGGCACCGTAATGGGACCACACAACAAGGCTCCTGCATGGCATGGACTCGAAAGTCCGAACCATGCAAGAACTGGTGTGCATGTACACTGGGTACATGTTATGCCCCCCCTGTGTACATCCACATGTGGAGGGAGCACTGTGTGCCCCTGTAAGTCCCCTGTGTTTCCTCTCAGCCATGGTGTTTATGGAGGAGGAGCCTCCATGACACCGCCGGCAGAAGGGAAACTTGTAACCGCGGCGCTCCTGCCAAGCATATTGCGGCCTCTGACCACTGCAAAACTTCCAAGGAACGCCAGTTACCTGGCAGCATCGGCTATCCCAGGGCGGTCTGACCTCCCAGCTCATAATGTGGCGGTCAGACCGCCAGTGTGGCGGTGGCTGGACCGCCACTGCCGCGCCCCTGTGAGTCTGGCGGTCCTCGGATTGCCAGACTCTTAATCGGGCCATAAGTATACATTTCTGATAATTATGAGGGGAAAGTCACTTGGAGCTGACGGGAACAAAGAAGGAGGCTGTGAAACCATCCAATTTAGGGCAAATATCGATCCAGAATTAATTTTGGAACAAAAAAATTCACTCTTATTGTGGTACACTTTTGAAGGCTCCGGTAGGAATTTCAAATTCTCAAGTACAGTTTGGAAACTGCAGTCATTTTGAAAGCTAGCGTTATATCACATCAGGATTCAGTTATCATATTATTTGTGATGAAAGTAAAACTTTCACGCAAAACACTTCACTGAAAACCATTATGCTCTTTAACCATCCCATATCATACTAATAAAAGTTCTATATGCCTTTACACAAGCCAATTTTGTAGAATTAAGCATAGCAAAAGCCAAACAAATTTATAAATATGTTGTTTAGTCTAAGATTTCACCGGTTCATTTAAATATTTTTTTCACTTCAACTGGGTAACCTCTTACTTACATTGGTTTAAAGTGAATAGTTGCAAGCTGTTTTATTACAGTTTATAGTGAGGAATTAGTGGTGCCTGATTTATCAATAACCAAACAATACGACTTCTGTGACATCGTTTGAAAACCTACTGCATATCAATTGAGAATGTTTTGTGTGTGTGTGTGTGGGAATGTGTGTGTGCATGTGTGCGTGCGTGCGTGCGCGTGCTTGTGTGTGTAAATATATATGCATAATTGTGTACCTCTTCCTTTGGACTGTTTAGTAAAAAAGATATCTAAGGCAGCTAACATATTAGGGAATGCCATTAGTAATAATTATGTGGCTCCCAAGCGCTGTAAATAGCAGATGTTAGTATTATACAGTTGATGGTGCTCAGTTTATTGACCTTGCAAGGAAATTGTCAGAACCTTGAGGCAAAATCTCATGAGAAGGAGGGACATGAAATAAGAGAAACAACAGGAGATAGGAGTAAGGTAAACAACAGAATTGAGTGGGCGAAGAAGGTGGAAACTGGGCTTGTTAAGGTTGGAAAAAAAGAACAGGAAGTGGAACCAGGTCAGAGCTAGATGGAGGACCAAAAGGAGAACATGCTGAGTTGGGTCATTGCTTCCATGTTAGCTTATGTAGAGTCAGCAGGGTAGATGAAGCAGTTGGAGGGCTTCCTCTTGCTGATAGTTCATTCACCGTTTGGCGTTCCCTTGCACTCTCTCCACATTTTTTTCATTTCACAAGTCTGGGGAGGGGAGGGTTCCTGGACATCTCAGAGGACATCATCTATACTTTCGCCAGAGTATCAGGTAAGTATGAGGTGTGATCTTATGCTAAATAGGCTCTAGTGTGAGTGCCAAATTAAAAAATGTGTGAGGCCAGCTCCGATGTTTCCATCTCTTTCTCTAACTCCACTTTCTGCTACAGTGAAGGCAATTGCGACGGTTTGACTTCTGCCGCATCCACTTTGCCTTCAGATATGAGAGAGGAAGATTTGCTTAATTATCGATGCCACACTCTTGTTTATCCAGCCAACCTTGTGACGGAAATAAAGCTGCCGTCTTCTTTGTTGGGATTAAGTCTCATAAGCCACAGATCATCGCACATTTCACCATCAAGCGTTCAACTCAGAGAGAAAGTGATTGGGCAAGAGATAGCTCTGAATATTCCACTGCCAAGATGATCCAGGCCTCTAGAGTAATTTTGGGAACTTCAGCATGATTGGAAGATTCCAAGATTGCTTAATGCTGAATCCTCGCTAGTAGTGAGTGCATGTGATACCCATGTTAGTGTGATGACCCAGATGAAATGGCTGGCTATTGAGGAACATCTTGCTCGAAAGTAATAAAGAGCTGTAGGTGAAGCCTGTGTTGACTTAAGACAGTAAACAATTGCACAACCTGTAAGGATAGTGGCGCAACATTGCCAACAAAGGGTTGTTATTCTGTGCTTGATTGAGCTAACATTCACTGGATGACATACTGTGGCAGTAGTTTACATTATGTATTGACTTAAAAGGTCAGAGTTGAAATTTACTGAAGCTAGAAACACTTTGGTGAAATAGTATTTTTGAAAGGTGTGTTCATAGGGTAAGTAATAGAATACAATTTTTATTGGGGTAAGGTAATAGGGTACAATTGATCTTGTAGGTAATTAGGAGTTAAGGGTACATGCTTGGTACTAGTGATTGACACTGTGGGCAAACAAGAATATTTTTTTATGTATGCTTCCTTAATTTTTGTTTTGTTTTTGCTTGCAGCCGCTGGAGTTAAGCATGTTGTTGCAACTTAGATCAACGGGTTGAGCTGGTCACCTATGTCTCTTTGCCAAACGGCTATATCTTCTTCCTTCTTTCAGCTACAATAAAAAGTGCAAATAATATGTTTGCAGAGCAGAATAAAACACCATTAAGACTCCAGTAAGTCTGCCCCAATGGCCCACATCTTCTGCTCAGGAGGTTTCATATATTGTTTTAAGATGTATTAATGGACAAGAGGAATGGAATGCATTTTAAAAGACGTTTCCAAGACATTCAGCACACCAATGAAATCTCCTGTGTAAAAAAAAATATATATGTTGAATATATGTTGAAGCCCGAACACAATTAATCGGCTAACAAAAGACAATCTAAGTGTTCTTTGCATCCTAAGTAAAACTATTTTACTGTACCAAAATGTTTCAACATGTAACAATAAAGTAAATTCCTGTTTTCAATATTGTTAGAAATGGGGGTCCCTAGTTGGCAGTGGTATGCGCCCTGTCCAAGTAAGGACCCTTCCTTCAACTAAGGGTAAGGGATTAAGACACACAAGATAATCCCTGCTCACCCCCTTAGTAGCATGGCACGAGCAGTCAGGTCTATCTCAGAGGCAATGTGTAAAGTATTTGAACATAACACACACACAATAACACAGTGAAGACTCTACAAACAGGCCCCACATCAGTTTAGAAAAATAAACAATCTTTAGCTAAACTAAACAAGAACAAAGCGACAAAAATCCAACATACAGAACTTAAAATATCACTTTTAAAGGTTTTAAGCAGTTCTGTCTATAGATCTCTATGGATGTGGTAATTTTACACAAAGTACCATAGATGCGTCAGAATCCACAGGGAAAGACAGCCGCAGAGGGAAGCATTAGAAAACAGTGATGTGTCGATTCCTGACTTCCTGGGGAGGTGATACGTCAGTTCTGCTGCACGCAGGAGAAGTGTTGCATTGAACCGGACTGTCAGTGGAAGGAAGCGATGTGGCAAAATCCAAGACGGTTCCTATCTGCAAGTGGTACGAAACTTGGCACCCAGGTGCAATGCCTGGAAATCTGAACGCACTCGAGGGCGATGCGATGGCGGCAAACAGGTGCTGAGTCAATTTCTTCAACCGCAGTTCCGCAATGCTTTGATTCTTTCAGCGGTACAGCAGGGCCTGCGTCGGAGTCAGTGCAGGGGTCACGAACTTTGGGGACACTGCGTGGAACTCAGGCTCCAGACGTTTTTTCAGCTGCGGGCAGGCGCTGCGTTGATTTCTTTGGCCGCACTTTGGCGGTGCGTGGAAACTTTTCCTGCATGGTTGAGTTTCATCGGGAAAAACAGGCACCGGATGGGTCAAGTGTCTATTTTATAGCTTTTGGCATCAGAAACCACCTCCAAGGGCCCAGAGCTGGAATTGGCACCACTTGGCAGGTCAGAAATCCCAGCAGTTGATTTCAGGGATGCTGCAGGTGAAGTCTTTGATGGCCTTGAGACTTCTTAACAGGAGGCAAGCACACACAAGCCTTTGGGGAAAATGTACAAGCAGGATACACTACAAAGTCCAGTCTCTTTCCTGTCAAAAGCAGAAGCAGCAACTGCAGGCCAACCCAGAAAAGCAACACACAGCAAAGCTGTACTGCTCCTTACAGTTCTTCAACTCTTCTTCTTGGCAGAGTCTCCTCCTGATCCAGAAGTGTTCTCAAAGTCAGGGGTTTTAGGTCCAATACTTAAGCCCCTCTTGGCCTTTGAAGTAGGCATTCTTCAAAAGATTGTCTTTGTAGTGCACAAATCCTGCCTTGCCCTGTCTTGGCTCCAGCCACTCTCAAGGAGGGCGGAAACAGCATTGTGAGAGGCCGGGCACAGCCCTATTCAGGTGTCAGTGACAACTCCTCCCACCACTCTAGCTCAGGAACGCCCATCAGCCTGGTGATGGGCCTTTAGGCTATGCAGAGCACACCTCAACTCCCTTTGTGTAGCTGTCTAGAGTGAATGCACAAATAGGCCCCATGTCAGTCTAAATCAGACGTTGATTCAACTGGTAGGCAGAGGCACAGGATAGTAAAATAAGAAAATGCCCACCTTCTAAAAGTGGCATTTTCAAACACACAGTTTAAAAACCACCTTTACTAAAATGTCTTTCTAAATTCTCAGAGAGCCCAAACTCCAAAACTCTAGTTGTTCTCAATTGAAAACTACACTTGGCAGCTCCAATTATAGCCTATTGGAGAGCTAGTCCTTGCAACAATGAAAAACGAAATTGGCAGTATTTCACTATCAGGACAATTAAAACACATGAGTACATGTCCTACCTTTCACATACACTGCACCCTGCCCATAGGGTAACTTGGGCCTACTTAGGGGTAGCTTACACGTAGTAAAAGAGAAGGTTTGGGCCTGTAGTAAAAGACGGTTTGGGCCTGGCAAGTGGTTTCAGTTGCCAGGTCGACATGGCAGTTTAAAACTGCACTCACAGGCACTGCAATGACAGGCCTGAGACATGTCTACATGGCTACTCCAGTGGGTTACACAACCAGTGCAGCAGGCACACTAGTAGCATATGATTTACAGGCCCTGAGCACACACAGTGCACTTTACTGAGGGCTTACCAGTAAATCAAATTTGCCAATCATGAATAACCAAACACCATTAACATTTACACAGAGAGCATTTGCAATTTAGCTCTGGTTAGCAGTGGTAAAGTGCCCAGAGTCCTAAAACCAATGAAAACAGGTCAGAAAAAAAATAGGAGAATGAATGCAAAACGTTTGGGGATAATCCTGCAAAAAGGGCCAGGTCCAATGCATATATCATGTATGTTATAGATGGTTAATATATGATCCTTCCTCATAAGTAAAGCCACAAACAGAACCAACAGCATTAATAAAGGTTCATTTCTGTAAGATTTTATGATTAAATAATTTGCTGGAACAGAATTTACAGGCCGTTCTAGTACACCAAGGGTGACTAAAAGAAAAATAATTTCCAGAAATTGTACCTATGATTAGTATTTACCCAGCTCCGTAGGATTACCGGATGCCCCTCACACATAACCAGGTGTATACGTCCCTTTTTGGCTCCAAGTTGGTTTGCATAAATAGCTTTAAACTCTAAGGCATTTGAGGAATTTAAACGTCTGGCATGGCCATAGCTGGGAAGGAGACAAGACCAGTGCTAGCGTCCACATGAATGTTCAGAGCATCAAATGCCTGCTTTGTGTCGCGTCACTGAGCAAGTACCAGTTTTGTGTGTTTTCACACATGCGGAAACATGTAGGTCGCAAAACTATGGCTTGGACATGTTTGATGGGTGTTTCCATATTATGTGTATCATAATTTTTCAAATGTACGCCGAAATAACACACCTGCAGCTGGGAGGCCTAGGGTCTGGGTCTGGGTGGGTCTGTTTCTGCATCTTGCTGCTTCCCATACACCTGAGCAAAGACATGGACTCAACTTGGCCGAGTTTAGTTTGTGTTCGCCAGGCCTGGGGCCCAGGGGGACCCCAGTAACTTAAAAGGTTGATTCAGGTGTTATTTTCATGTCATCATTGTACACAACATATTTCCATGCCCTCTGAGCGCACCTGCCCATAACTGTTTATGCATTTCACAGTTGGCAAAAAGTGGCCATTAGCAGTGCCCTTCTTTCCCGGCCTATTTCCGTTTTGAATAAAGAGCAGCCATACGATTCGGTGCTGAGAGATGCGCCGCAGAGTAAAATCTGCAGGGCTCCAAGTCCTCGAGTGAAAACTAATTGCACTGCCAGTCTGTGTAGTACTTTGCTCCCCTGTGTAAAATCAGTGAACAGGTGTCAAGTGTTACCGTTTAGATGAACACGAGGATTTGTTTTGTTTTTATATTATAAATTCGCCGTGCGAAACGGGAGCTGCATCCAAGAATATATCAGCCAATAGGGCTACGTCTTTGGCCCGCGCGCGTGAGTCTCGTGCTTCTGGGCAGTCATGGAGCATCGTGTAGCGCACCTTGGAACCTTCTTCATCACCGGCTGTTCTGCAGCCTGCTTTTCAAAGCCATTTAAACGTATTCACTCTAATTAGCCGCAATAAGCAAACTGCTTGGTGATGCATGGTCTGGGTCTGCAGAGAGCCACCTCGGATAATTAAGAAGATCCGACGCTTCTGCCCAGAGCCACCCGAGCTGTAAGACAGGCGACTATTTTAAGTCTCTCTGTTCCTGGGCGTACCCGTGAAAGTCAGAAAAAAACTGCACAGACTTCAGAATGCAGGGCAAAACTATCCTTGGATCTTACTCGTTATGTTTCCGCCCCTTTGGTCTTTGACAGCCTACATTGGCTCCCAGTGCTTAAAAAATCTTTTTCAAATCTCTTTGTCAGTATTTCAGGGCTGTTGAAGAGATAGACCCTTTCTACCTCAAGACTAAATGTAACATCTGTGTTCCTGCCCACTCCCTTTGCCCTCAGATGCCCGCCTACTGACAATTCCGAGAGCAAAACAGAAGTATTCTTGATTGTCCCGCCAAACTTTGGAACAATATTTCTCTTATACCCATGGTAAAACACACGATTTGGTGTGCTTTAGAAAAAATCTAAACTTTTGGTTGTACAGGATTTGATTCCATATCTGGTTCATAGTAGTTCTCTCAGCACAAGGACACATTTTTCAGGTATTGCGCACTTTACAAAAATTCTGACACAACTAGACGCAAGATCAGGGGTGGTTATGTCTTGTGCAAAAGGAACAATTGATGGACGGAATGCTGAACAATGCAAACATTCACCCCCAGTCCCAAGGATCTGGGTTTAATCTATTGTTCTTTAGCTCACCGCTCCACCCCAGTTTCGACCCAGCCATATGCAAATCAATCTTGACCCTGTTCCTCGAGGGAACAGTCCAGCCTGAACTGTGAAGCCAGGTTCTCCCTGGACCAGAAACAAGCATCCTGGGACAAGTTTTAGGGCAACACCCTCATCATCCATGCTAGCTTGAATCCAGTGGCGCAGTGAGCACAGGACCCATGACCCTTTCCAATAGGGCGACAAAAGCAAAAGGAACAATTGATGGACGGAAATGCTGAACAATGCAACCATTCACCCCCAGTCCTAACAATCTCAGTTTAACCCATCGTTCTTTTGCTCACCACTCCACCCCAGTTTGGACCTAACCATATGCAAATCAGTCATGACCTTGTTCCTCATGGGAATAGTCCAGCTAGATCTGTGAAGCCAGATCCTCCCTGGACCAGAAACAAGCATCCTTGGACCGGTTTCGGTGCATCACCCTACTACTACTGATGCAGCAGTATTCCAACCTAAAAGGTACATAACACTAAACTATGTACATAACAGCCTCCTCTAGTTTCGCTATGTTAATGTGTGGAGTAGAAGGTTAAGAATGATTCTGGCCACCAAATTTTTAATGGCCTACAGACTTCTGGAGAGTTTTCTATTGAACCCCAGCCTAGAGGGTGTTCCCGTGGTCCAGCTTGCTTGTGACCAGGTCATGCATGACAGTTTTCCAGGTGCTGATTGGGAGCCATTTGAAAACCTTCCTCAGCATCTTCAGGGTATGGAAGCATGAGGCAGTGACAGCATTATCTTGTGCGGGCATGTTGAGTTTGCTTTCGATGATGATCCAGAGGTTCTTGGCATCAATGGTAGGGGTTAGTGTTGGTCCTATCTCTGTTGGCCACCAGGTGGAGTCCCACTGTGATATGCTCTTCAAGAAAATCAAGATTTTGGTGTTTTCAGTGTTCAGCATTAGGCAGTTGGCCTTCATCGAGTGGTCTATTTCAGGCATGCAGGCATTGAATTTGACCTGGGTACTGGGAGTCTTGTCATGGGGTGAGAGTGAGGTTTGTGTCATCGGCGTAGGAGAGGATGTTTATATCGTGAGAGTGGATGATGCTGGGTAGCGGGATCAAGGAGGATGCTTGGGTTAGATGGGCATTTCAAGCATCACTCGGCGATGAAGATCCTCAAGTGTTATCAGTTGCAAGAATGTTGTTCAAGTGACAGAAAATTCAGATACCCTCATGGTGGCCATGAAATCCAGCAGGATGGGGCAAAAAGAAGGAAAGTGTGCTGTGTGCCCTAATGCATTGAGAGTCAGGAGGTAAGTTCCCATAGCTGCAATCTGCCCATGGAAAAATTACACTAATATGACTAAACCATGGTCTTTGTGGCTGACCATGGCTAATCAAAGGTTGTCTGTGAGCATAAAAATATTGTAATGCAACAAAATCCTTGAGTCATCTTTAGCAGTCCTTAATCATGACTAAAGTAAACAGCACCTTGAGATGCATCTGCTCACTGCATACATCTTGTAACCTACAAAGGACACTGCACTGACGATACTGCTATTCGGCCTCGGCCCTGTCTTTCCTTTTTATTTAGGTCTGGCTTGAGAGGGCAGCTGTGCAAGACTTGTTACCATCTCCTTAAAATATACGTAGCATTTTTTTAGCTCCGACTAGAAGAGTATTTCTTTCTCTTCTCATGCTCTTGCCTATTAGGTGTATCATTCCTCCTCCAATAGAGTGCTAGCATTAAAATGGATCAGGAACTATTTTACATCCCAAAAATCCTCTTATCACACATTAAATGCTTGCATTAAAATGGATCAGGAAATATTTTACATCCCAAAAATTCTCTTATCACACATTGAATTCTTTATATCAGAGATGCATTATGTATAGAGACAGTCGTTTTTAATTTGTTTTCACTGCAGCAGGCTTTTATTATTTGTTTGACATAAAACTCGAAATTCAAGGCAGACCTATTGGCTTTACTATAGCCTTATAGCCCGCCGTAGCGGGCTATACTGGCTATTAGAACATTGGAATGTTGGAAGCTCCATTGAAAACAATGGAGTGCTCTGGGCTTATAATGGCTGGTATAAGCCCGGAGCTCCAACATTCCAACGTTTCTTTGTTCACAGCTCTGGCTATGAACAAAGGCTTCAGGGAGCCTAAGGGGATTTGAATCCCCTCGCGCTCCCTGAAGGCTTTGTTTTATTTGTTGGGACATTCTGCCCTCTAGTGGCAGAATGTTCTAATAGCCTTATAGCCCTTCGTAGCAGGGCTATACCGGCTATTAAAGTCCTGCTGCCTTTTTAAAGTCCCTCGCCTTCGGCTCGGGCCTTTAACGCTGCAGCAGGCCTTTAATAGCCGGTATAGCCCGCTACGGCGGGCTATAAGGCTATATTAAAGGCCCGCTGCATCGTTAAAGGCCCGAGCCCAAGGCGAGGGACTTTAACAAAGCAGAGGGTCTTTAAAAGCCGGTGTAGCCCTGCTACAAAGGGCTATAAGGGTATTAGAACATTCTGCCACTAGAGGGCAGAATGTTCTAACAAATAAAAGTAAGCCTTCAGGGAGCGCGAGTGGATTCAAATCCCCTCAGGCTCCCTGAAGCCTTTGTTCACAGCCAGAGCTGTGAATAAAGAAACATTGGAATGTTGGAGCTCGGGGCTTATACCAGCCATTATAAGCCCGGAGCGCTCCATTGTTTTCAATGGAGCTTCCAACATTCCAATGTTCTAATAACACTTATTTTTTGACTGCAGCTATTCCTGGACCCACGTGACTTCACCAAGCCATTGAAGCGGATCAGCTATAAGCTTCATTTGGAATGCTCGAAAGTGACCTGAAGTTGACATAATGGTTCTACAAAAACATATTTGATAAGGATGTAAATAAAGAACCTGCCATTGTGCCCAGCTGTGCGTTCTACTCTATATTTTGTGGCACAGAGGTGCTTATTCTGAATACTTTTCTGCACACATTCGTGGGGAGAAGGGCTTAGTATTGGGAGTCACATGAGGTAATGGAAGCTAGGTTGATGCACTGGTATGAGTAGTTACAACTCATGGTGAAAATGAAAACCGCATGAAGACCCAGTATGAGCAGATCTGCACAGAACAGTACAACAGATGAGCACCGTTATCAGCAACGCTGATAGAACTAGTTCACAGGACGTATAGACCTTGTCCCAGCCTTTCCCAAGCGCGCGTTTTATTTATATTTCGCCTCATAACTTTTTCTTTCGAAAGTTACCTCTGTAGAACCACCCTTCTGGCTTGTGTTTTTCCTTCATTTTGCTGGGCTCTTTTTTATCTGTGATGACTGGTGCGCGCACTTTCCTTCTCTGTATTTCTGAAAACTGGATTTCTTTGAAGATAAGTCAGTGTTTCATCAGTTGCCAAGAAAAATCTTTCTCTCCTTATGGATCTATTCTAGAAAGTATTTTCCCAGCGGCATGGAGTAGGAGCGTTTCTTTCTTTAAGTATACTCCTGGGCCACTCTTGCAAGTATGCTCAGCTACATGAAAGGCCTGCACGCGCACAGTGGGCGCGCGAGCCCTGACCTTGTTTACATGGATAAAGTGAAGAACTTGCCAAACTTTCACCATCCCTTCTATCAAAACTGTATTGTGCACTGAAAAATAAACTTATACTGGACACTGCCCAGCTCTTCATGGGCAGTGACACCTTACAATGAATCCACATACTGCACTCAAACACACCTACAACATCAGTCGACCTTTCATTTCCCTTTCATATACAATCCTGCCAGTAAAGGGTCGCTCTTTCGCCACCTGGATGACTCAGTGTGTTTTCTAAACATTGGAACGCGCTGACTTCATCTTTGACTCTAATGAATAATGAGAATAATGGGTGACAGACTAGCCAGCACATTAGTAAGTTGTGACCAGTGCTCCACTCCATATTCTCCTGTCCCTCACAAGGTTCATGGCGCGATATTGGGCCTGATTATGAGTCTGGCGGTCCGTGCGGTCTGACCGCCCCATTAGAAGTTGCTCCACTACAATGGCGCAGCGGCTCTGATGCCACAATATGCTTGGCAGGACCGCCGTGGTCCCATCAAGCATATTACGAGCTTCTGCTCCGCCATGGTTTTCATGGTGGTTCCTCCTCCATGAAATCATGGCGGAGAGGAAACAAAGGGGGATCTACAGTGTCCCTGTTGCCTTTGGGCCATGGGGTGCATGCAGGGGGACACATGTTGTGCCCCCCTGTGTGCATGCACCACAGTACCTTCACGGCATGGACTGCACCAGTCCATGTCGTGCAGGTACTGCCTTTGATGTACCCATTGCAGTGCCTATTTCATACGCACCGCCATAGGAAAGCAAAAGAACCGCCCATCAGTTACTAAAAAAGTAATAATCTGGCAGGCAGGTCGCCCACAGGTTTGGCGGTGTGGGAGCAGGGCAGCATCATGGTGGTCCTACCCCCGCACTGGAAAACCTGTTATCAGGCCCATTGTGTTCTATGCTCAGCATGTGAGGTTCTAGCCCTGGTGTTGCTGTAGCTGTGATTGGTGTGCTCTGAGAAGTCCCTTCCACTCGTAGAAGTCTACAGTGTATGCCTACCTCACCCACTATCTGGGAACTACCATCAGATATCCCTGCCAATCCTGATGCTTTTCATCCTCTATAAAACCTTTATTAAAAGGACTGGTCCCAGTTACTAAGTAAATGCAAGTTGTGATGACTGAAACTGGAGAGGACCTTCTTATCATCTTGGAAAAATGATGAAAAAGGAAGCTCTTTACACAGGAGAGTGAGCTAAGTGGGTAAAAAGTAAATGCGACACATTCAAGCTGGAGATTGCAAAGATCATTGCAGTGAGCTGTGTGCATTGCTAATCTTGGCGGAAGGCAGTACATGGTGTCCTAGGGTTCCAGGCGTGATGGAACAGTGCAAGTGGTAGGTGCTTTTGTTCCTCTCATTTCTTTTTTGGTTGAAGGGCAAGGTATGTCAATTTGATGCATTACCTCTGTCTTAACTGCACAGCTAACGACTGATGAAAGAACGATTGTGAAGGAAATGGGCAGGATGAAGATGTCGTTTACTGGTAGAGGTGAGAGACTGCTGAAAGCAAATCATACCCCTTTTTTCATTTTTAGGTCTCGGCTAGCGAAGGCTGCGCTTGCGCAGTCTCGCTCGCGAGATTTAATGTTTTTCAGAAGAGGGGCTTGAACCCGCCCCTCTTCTCCCCTCTTCTCCATTGGCTGGCCTCTTAAATGCTGGTCAGCCATTGGAGAAGAGCTTTGTCTCTCCAAACTAGCCCGTCTTTTTCGGATTCGGGGGGCGTGTTTTTTACTTTCGTTCTCTCCTCTGGAATGTAAACATTCGAGCCAATGGCAAGAGGAGAGAAAGAAAAACACGCCCCCCGAATCTGAAAATGACGCTGCGTTTCTCCGAGGCATTTCTGCTTGACCTCGGAGAAAGGCGGCGGTGTTCATGGCTCTCGCCAGGTAAGGCGCTGGGACTGATTTCTTTAGGTTTTAATTTTTTTCTTTAAACAGTCCTAGAGGCCCCCAAGGTGATCGCGGTATAAATGTCAAAACTTACAACCTCCAAACCTAACATTTGCAAGGGTCCACTGCCCCCTACTAAGGCGAGCTTTAATACGAAACCGGGGTAGGAGGGCGGCATCTTCCTTGAATGTATTAGACCGATGGCACCATTGCTAAGCAACTGCTCCAGATAATAATGCAGTAGACCCCACACCGACACGGCCAACCAGTGCCCTGCCAAAACAGAGGCACTACTTCCTCGTGGATGCAGAAATCTGGGAATAATGAAGTGGGGATTTATTGAAGAAAATAAACAGGAAAATGTATTTGCTCATTACCTATCGCACCAGCTGCCTTGGCTATATTCTACGCATGAGCTGCCGACCAGGAAGTGTATTCGGCAATCCATTGACTTCCATCCTCTGAACACAGTTCCAATAAACAACTAGAACGCTAAATGGGCTTTTGGTAAACGAGTAGCGGCCGCCATGCTGCAGGACAAAACAGATTATCCAATTCCTTCCATTCAAGACAGTGGAGGAGGCTGAGTTAGTCTTAAAAAATCGCTCGTCACTAGTCCTGTCAGAAACAGAAGCTGGGGAGACCAGAAGCGTTTTGTCATGCGTCGTACATTTTAAAATCGATTTTAGTTTCCAGTTTCCTCGCATTTTCAAACTAAGGAATTCATTAGTCTTTTCTTTCAAGTTTACAGTTTGATATAGCGCAAACTTGGCCCAAAAACACCACATCGATTTACATGAGCATCTAATTACATTACACACGATCAGCCGACATTAGAAGATGTGATTTGCCCAAAATCACATGGGTTGAACCGACGCCATGACTTGAATCTGAATCACTAGCCCCAAAGTTGGCAGCTGTGGTCATTAGGTCCAGGGGTTTAAGTGGGATGAAAAAACTGGGGCGTCTCTCATAGCGGCGTGGCCAATGTAATTAAGGCAGTGGCTTAAAACACATAAACTAAAAATCTTTGCTTAGCATAGTGTGCCGCCCCATTGGTATTTTGCTGCTTCTGTCATTGCATCCACAGATATAATACTACTCTCGTTTTATGGAGAATGTCCTTGACATTTTCTTACTACTAAGTACATATCTGATGACAGCAGCTAACAGACCTCTGTGTGGTTAACATTGCACAGATGTATGTCTCAGAGACATTGAAAGACACTCTTTTGAATTGTAAGGATGCCACTCCTCTGAAATCAACAGGATAGATTGCATCCCTCCCTCACTCACCAAGTGGACAGGCCTGGGCCAGATGAAGTGTCTTTGAACTAGCTGAACAAGGTCAGAACTGTCAGTGTCTCTCACAACAGACTTGTGCACAATGTTCCAGTTGTTTTCGCGTGGCCTTTATTACCTAGGAGGATCACTAAGTGTATTTTTCTAAAACTGTATACTTATGATTGATGTTTAATGTTCTTCCTAGAGAGAGATTGAAGTTTTGTCTAGTGGAAGTTTTGACTCCTGGAAAGGTAGCACATAGGGTTAATGTGCCTGCAGCAAAGAACATGTACCATGCAGATCACAAAGTGCACATAATGTAAATAGGTCAGTGGGCTACTGCGTGTGTGTGTGTAGGTGGCTCTATTTGTGTGTGGGTTGCTCTATGTGAGTGGCTCTGTGGGTGGCTCTGTGTGTGTGGGTGGCTTTGTGTGTGTGGGTGCAAATGCAATAGGTCTCGCATTTGAGAGTGATTAAGCTATTGACACTGTAAATAACAATGCCGTTTCTTTAAATGTTTTCAAAACATAAACAAAAATAATGTCACGAGCAATGCCAATAGCTCTAGCTTTAACAATGCCGAGACCGTTGCATTGTAAATGCTTGTTACTTTCTGGCTGAACACTCGGGCAATCCTGAGCATACAAGCAAGTGCCCTTTATCTGGCACCACCGCTCTCCAAGATTCTGTTACTATTAGTGCTCAAAGTTATCAGTGAAGTAAAGTTTGGGAAAGGGGGGCGCCATGCCACAATATCATCCTGAAATACTCAATTAATTGTCAATTCATGTTTGTGATCAAAATGACAATCAGTCAAACGTTAAGATGGACTGCTATCACCCTTCCTAAAATCCAAGGAAAAAGCATGTCACAAATTTTCCACATTACAGAAAGGCCTAAAGACCCCCTAACCTTGCCAAGTCCACTTGAGACCTGGACCAACTCAGATGCATTTCATCAAAACAATTCTTATAACTAGGGACCAGACATCAATATCAGAGAAACAAATAACCCAGACCGGTGTATTGACCCATCTTGATTTTCTTCAGGTTATTTCCATGGTTCCCCAGTTGAACCATCATAGGATTGGTTAATGCCACAAAAGGGCTGAAAGACAGATTTGCTGATGCTATACCAAGCACCCAAATATATACATATACCATGCCACATCTTTCGGGCCTCATTGGGGGCCAGGGCAAAGATTACGTGCCCCATGATTTAGTGTGGCTAGGAGAAGACATTGTCAATAAAAGTGCTCATAAGGCACCTTTCACTCCTGTGGCGGGTGACACCGCATATTTCGGGCCTCATCGGGGGCCAGGGAATAGGAATATGTGCCCCATTAGTCAGTGTGGACAGGAGGAGGAGCTGTCAATCAAACCTCTCAAAAGGTGTCTTTCACTCCTGAAGCGCGGGATGCGCTCAGGCGCATGCCTGGGCGAAGAATGGGCCTGTCTGCATTCGTCAGAGCCCGGAGGAAACGGGCTGGGCCACCCCTCTTGGTCCTGAGACTTCTTTGATTTTCCAGCTGTTAGTGTTTTAACAAGGTAGCACATTTTATTTCCTCTTGCGGTTCAAATATGGGAAAAAGAAAGGCTATAGTATTTAAAACTAACAAAGCAGAAGTTTCCAGGTCAACAGCTTCCATTACTATTTAAACTCTGTTATGGGCGCAATGCAGAACAGCTGCAATCTTATCCTCCACCATTGGATCCAAGAGTTATAATTCAAAACCATGGAATCTGTACTCCAACTGATGCTAGTAATTCCGGCCCTGGTGCTACCTCAACTGGGGACTTAGTCTCACAAACTAGTTGACCATTTCTGCAAGGTTTAAGTGGCATTATTGATACAGAAGCTGAAGTAGGGGAAAGCTCTGCAAGTTTATTTACGCTACCTCCAAATAGAAATGAGATTAAAAGGTATGAGCAAGCCATAAGAAGAAGTTATGGCCGACTCAAGATTGTTCAAACCTCAGCAGTTAACAATGAGGAACTTAGTATCGATCATGGAGGGAGTAGCCAAGGATCATAATTACATTGAAATTGTTGGTCAGGAGGTACTAAAGGGCATTCAAAAACAGGTTATAGAAATATGTACTCACTTCATACACAAGGTTAAACTTATCCTGACTGAATTTTGTCAAAAATTGAGCTTAAGTTATCGGGCATTGTAGATCAATCAGTGGCCAGGAAACATTAATCAGTACCAAGTCATAAGGAGGTCCTAAGTTGATCTCTTCCCACAGAGATTCTATCACCCGTCCCCATGCTTACAATTCAAGCTACAAATAAAAATCCTGAGAACCCTCACCATGGAGTGGCTTATCATGCTCCTATACAATCTGATGGTCAGTGCACAGACCCAATTAGGAAATGAAGGTTTCATCGCTGTAATGACACCCTGCATTTGCCACCAGTTTGCTCCCCTTATGTTATTGTCCCTTAAGACCTTCCAATGGTAATGTCTGAATCAAAGGAGAACCGTTTATCATTAAAACGCAAGTTGTTATCGTGTCCATTTGTGGCCTAAGATCCCATGACAGATAAATGAAGTATACCTATGTGGTGGTCTCAATGTAGAGACACTGTGTGTAGTTGTCTGCTGTGTTGTGGTGTTTGTCATGGGACATCATAGACAACATCTTATGGATAGGGACTTTCCTTGTGCATGTTAGTGATAAGTGGTTGGTTGATCTCAGGTGCACAGGGAGTAACTGTAATAATCAGGGTGAAATCCCGTTGGTCGAGGTAGAATATAGAAAATTGTTTTATGTACTTTATGAGAGTGATAATTGAGTTTCCTTTAATGGATTAAAAAGATTTAGTTGTTGAAATTGCATATTGTTGTATATTTGCTTGGAAAAATGCGCTGAGAAAAATTGTAAATAAGGGTAAACTGCTGCAAGGAGCGAGGTCTGTGTCACGCTGTGATTGCTTGTTGGTGTGAAGCCACGCTGGCATTGGTTGACTACATCATAAAGAGTCACCTGTTATTGGTTGTAATTGTTAAACTAGAAAATTGTAGGAGAATTTATTTTCCTGGATTTACGGAAAGCATTTGAGAATACAAAAATGGATAAAAATGGCATTTTTTAAAGCCTTACGGAAATTAGTACAGGGAGACGTGACCATACCTGTAAGAGTAGGAGATGATGTACCACCTAAGGGTACACCAGGATACATCATATTGATGGATAAAGGAATACATCCATGTATTTGGCTCGAACAATGGCACAAGATTACAGAGAAAGAAGATGTTTTACAGTTTCCTCATTATGGGACATTTAATTTGAGAATCATTAATATTTTTGGAGAAAATTTAACGAAATGAGACTGTCTCCTAGTCCTGCAGAATTTGAGGCATTACCAACTTGGGAACACATAACTCATCAGAAAGAGAAAGAAAAATATCAGAGAAAGTATAGAAGAGCTATAGGTCTGTACACAGAATCTAGATTGGATGCACAACAGAAACACGAAGAGCTGATGTTATGGAGGGAACAAGAATGTATGCTATGATAATTTAAAAGGGAGAAGCTGGGGGAAAACAAAAAGAGAAGTGGAAACATATTGAGACAGAAAATAGTGATGTTGAAGGAGAAGGTAGTGACCTAGAAGATGATTTCTTGAATGACCTGTTGATGAATCGTCCACCATCATACAATGAATCTCAGAGTGAGAGTCTGACAAATGGAAATCCACCTGAAATTCCAAACGCTCCTATTGAACTGAAAAATCTAAAGAGGCCATACTGGTTTCTTCTGTAAGGGGGGCGACTGATATAACAGCTCCTTTGGACCAACTGAATTTGAATGCTCCAAATGAATTGACTGTTCCTGTTACTATTGGTCCTGTTGTACCTCTTTATGAATCTGGGTCACCGGGAAATACTGCCCATACTTTGACTATTCCTGTATATCAACCAATGTTCCACCTCATTACAATCTACTACTGAGCATACATAAAAATGTGACTGGATGCCCTCACATGCCACCAGGTGTCATGCTTCATCACAGGACTCCCCACGCTCTTAAAAAACCCGGTTTGGTGAAGACAAAGCATACACCTGGAGTCAGGGAGCCTAAGAATGGGCACTTGAAATATAATAATACAAAAACAATGTGATATCCCAAACTGATCTTTTTATTTACATGGAATACCACTTGGTATTAAAAACCAATCGTGGGGATAAGGGGAATTAGTACCCCATCACCACACACATCATCAACATGTTTCTGCCTGATGGCTCATGCAAGTCCGTGGCATTCTTCAGGACGGCAGCACCTGCATGATGTGGCTGAATTATGCACAAAGTCTAGACCTGATATAAAAAATGTACTTTTGTCAGAATTTGATCATGTGCTGTGTCAATGGTTCCTGTTTGATGTTTGTGAGATCATAATGGAAATCTGAAAGCTGCATATGCCGTTTGCATCACTGCAAGTGTTGTGGAAGCATCATGGTTGCAAGGAGTGTATTCAGTGCAGGGGGCTGAACTGATTAGCTTGATATGGGCTTGCAACATTTCAGGATTTGGAAGGTGAAAGCTTTAGTCGTTCCATGTTATCCTATGGTACCAAATCAAGCTGTGATACTGTTTCAGATTCTATGCGAGGTTGAGTGATTTTCAGTCATTGACTCGTGCCGGGCCTTCTTTTCTATCCCTTTTCATGAGGACAGCCAGTATCTTTTCGCTTTCTATTTTGGCAGTTGTGTTTTGGCATAGTGCCAAGTCACACAAGGGTATACGGAGAGCCCCTCAATTTTTTTTTTTTTAAGAAAGTTTTTATTGTTTTCAAAACAGTTAAAACAATAGGACATTGAGACAGACCTTGCGCATAGATCTCAGGACAGATCACCACCCAAATACATAATCCCTCAACCAATCCCAATTCTAATGCATTGAGAAAGACTGTGTCCCCCCTCTCCCCATCTCATCGCAGACCATCTTAACCATCCGAATCAGAGGAATCCCCAACTGAAAGAGGCGGCGGATCGCATATGCCTCCCCTGTACCTGTTCCATGCCCCCCAGACCCTGGCCCACTTGCGAGGACATCCCCGCCTGATAAACACTGACCGCTCAGCAAACATGGCTGCATCCATCTCCCTCCTCCATACTGACAGCAATGGCGCCTCCACCGCTCCCCATTTTTGGGCTATGTTCCGTTTGGCCGTCATGATCCCCAGCGTTATCCAGCCCTGCGCCTGACGATCAAGATCATTGGGCTCCCACACATTTAACAAACAGCGCCGGGGCTCCGGCACCAGCGATATCCCGCACGCCTGCGACATTGTACGCAGCACCCGCTTCCAGAATACCTGGAGAACAGGACACTCCCAGACAGTGTGGTAAAAGGTTCCCTCTTCCCCACAACCCCGCAGGCAGAAGGGGTGAGTCGCTCTGCCCATCTTATGTAGCAAGCATCTGATGAAGTATGAGCGATGCAAAATACGAAGCTGCACCAGCCGCAGCCTCGAAGGTATACCCGCCTCGCGCGGCGAGGCCAGTGCCTCACGCCATTCCGAATCATCAAAGTCACCGACCTCCTCAGCCCACCTCTCCCGCAGGAGCCCCATAGGGTCCGGCAAGTTGTTGATCAGTTTGCGGTACGTGAAGGATGTAGCCTTCTTTGGCATGTACTCCATCAACAGTCTATCCTCTAACGGGGACGCTTCCGGAACCTGCGCGCCAGGAGCCAACTGTGCCGCCAGGGCGTGTTTCATCTGGACGTATCTGAACCATTCTGAGGGAGCCAGCTCGTATTGCTGTTGTAAGCATGCGAACTGGACGACTGCCCCTTTATGCCACACATCGCCTACCACCGAGATTCCAATGTTGTCCCAAGCGTCGAAGCCTTTGCTGTCCCTTAAACGTCCCAGCTGCTTGGCATCCCAGAGAGGTGTAAGTTGAGTCAGGACCCCCCGCCATCCCAACCTGGCCTGCGCCGCATTCCAGATAGATACCGTCTGCCTAAGAGGGCCGAACAGCTGCGAGGCTAGTCGGGCATCATACAGAGGGGACAGCATACCCCTCTCAACCAGCACATCCCTGTCCGCCTTAAATGCAGGGTCAGACTGAGGCGCATGAAGCCACTGGTTGATCACCTTGAGCTGCGCCGCCCAATAGTAGAGTTGGATATCCGGGAGCGCAATTTCCCCATCGTACCACCCGCAAACTAATTTTGATTGCGCAATTCGCACCGGCTTATTGCCCCAGAGTAGACTGGAAACCTGCGCTGCTATCGCGCGGAAGTAGGTCGGAGGCACCGGGTACGGAGTATTCTCCAACACGTATAGAAACCGCGGCAGGGCCATCATTTTGAAGAGCGCCGCCCTCCCCACTAGTGTCAATGGCAACGCTCCCCAGTGCCGCACATCACGCTTGAGGCGGTCCACTTGAGGGCTTAGGTTATGCTTGAAAAACTCCATCTGATCCATCGTAACGTGCACCCCCAGGTATTTGAACGACCCCTTCACCACCTGTAGCTGGCATCCCGCCGGCAGCCGCGGAGGGGGGCCCCGCAGCACCAGGAGGACCGACTTCGACCAGTTTATCGTATAGCCAGATGCCCGGCCAAATATCTCGCAGATGTTAAGTAGCGTCAAGATGGAACGTCTAGGGGAAGACAAGTAAAGCAGTATGTCGTCCGCGTAGAGGAAGATGCGGTCCTCCCAGTCGGCGGACCACCGAAGGCCCCTCATCATGGGCTCCCATCGTATCCAAGCCACGAGCGGCTCGAGCACTAGGGCAAAAAGCAGTGGCGACAGTGGGCAGCCCTGACGGGTGCCACGCGCCAGGGGGAAGTCCTCCGACATGTGCCCGTTGGCCGCGACATGGGCCAGTGGTTTAGTGTAGAGGAGTCGGACCCAGGCACAAAATTTCGGCCCAAACCCCAGATGCAATAACACCGCAAAGAGAAAGGGCCATTCCACCATGTCAAACGCCATTCGTGCATCAAGGGAGAGAATGACAGCCGGTTCCTGCAACCGCTCCACCCGGGCCAGCACACCATGCAGTCGCCGCAGATTGTGGGACGTACTTCTCCCGGGCATAAAGCCCGACTGATCCGGGTGCACAATGTCAGATAAATGTGGTGTGAGCCGGAGGGCCAACAATTTCGCGAGGATCTTGGCCTCTGCGTTAATCAGCGAAATGGGACGATAGGAGGTACATTGATCTGGCGGCTTACCCGGCTTCGGTATTACCACGATAGTGGCCGTTCGTTGGTCGACGGGGAGCTCTCCCATCTCCAGACTGTGCGTGAACATGTTCAGTAAGTGCGGGGCCAGCGTCTCTGGTAGCCGCTGATAAAGCTCTATCGGGACACCGTTTGGTCCCAACGCCTTACCGGGCTGCAATGCGCCAATAGCCGCCTGAAGCTCCTCCAACGTGAGCTCGGCCTCAAGGGTCTCCCGGGCCTCAGGGGAAAGCTTGGGCATCTGCAGGTCTTGGATGTATGTCAGTGCCATCTCCACCGACATGGAGGAGGTGGAGGAGTACACTCCCCGAAAGTGCTCCGCCAGGGTGCGCATTATTACTCGTGGGTCTGTCGTTGTCAACCCCTCGGCAGTGTCAAGCTGTGCAATCCACCGGGCACCGCCGTCGCGTCTGTCAAGCCACGCAAGCAGCCTACCGGTTTTATCGCCTACATCATAGACTGTGTGCCTCGAGGCCTCTAGACGCTGTCTGACACGCTCTGCGAGGTGCTCCTTGTATTTCGTCTGAACCACATGCAGGTCGTGCGAGGCCGCACGGGAGGGGGCCTTGGCCTGGCGGGCCTCCGCAGCCCGGAGTTCAAGCTCTAACGACTGTAACTCAGATATCTGTTCGCGCTTATACTCTGAGACGGCGGCCATCACCTGGCCCCACACCACTGTTTTGTACGTCTCCCAAAGAATCGTAGGGGAGTCGACCGAGGCGGCGTTTTCGTGGAAGTAAAGTTTCGTCGCCCGCGCTATAGATTTACTAATCTTTGGCAGTCGCATGCAGCTGGGGCGTATCGGATAAACGCGGCGACGCATCATGTGGTAGCTAGTGTATTGCAAGAGGATCGGGGAATGATCAGAGATACCCCTGGGTCTGATATCTATACTTTCAATATTTTGGAGACAACCTGGGGAGCCCAGAAAGTAATCAATTCGGGTTAGACTATCGTGCACCCCGGAGTGGTACGTGTAGCGCTGCGCCTTAGGGTGATGCAACCGCCATAGATCTGTGAACCCGATCCAGCCGCGAAGCTCGCAAGGCGGGACACCCCCCCACCCCTCACACGAGGTGGAGACCGGTCTGTGAGGTCACTCATCACCGCATTAAAGTCGCCCCCCAAGAGCACCCCCCCCCCTCCGGTAGTGTAAGCAGAAATTCACTAAGCGCCGGGAACGCCACAGCATGTAGCCCAGGTGGGATATAGACAGACACTATGTTGAGGGGCCACCCCTCCCATTGAGTGTGAGCTGCAGCGAAGCGCCCAGCCCCGTCCGTGTGTACACTAAGCACGATCAAGTGGGACTGTTTGCGCAGCAATATGCCAACCCCCCGGGACCCCGAGGTGAATTCAGAGTGCGCCACCATCTTATACCCCCATCTGTCCAGCGCTTTAGTAGTGGTGCCAGTGAGGTGGGTCTCCTGGAGTAAGACCACTGCTGGGGTACATCGCTTAATACTGTGCAGAACCAGGCCCCGTTTGATTTTGTCCCCCAATCCCCACACATTCCACGTGAGCAAAGAGAGGGGCTGCACCAGGGTCAAAATTGTGTCAGGGGATGTGTCATGCATCAAGCCCGACATTACGGTGGCTGGAAAAAGGGACGGAGCATGATGCGGATACTGCGGAGTGAGACATGTGCCTTGTATTGGGATCGTGCTTGGTATAGGTCAAGGGCCCGTGTCCTCCAGAACCCAAACATAAGAACAAAACTGTAAAACATTCCCCAACCCCCTCCCTGCCTCCCTGCCACATGGACTCAGAACTGCCCGCCACCCCAACTCAGCAGAGTTCTCAATCCCCTTAACCCCAACCAGTACTTGCGCTTTAAGGAGCGTGGAGTCCGAGGAAGACCATGACATCCCCAATCTCCAGGTCCCATCGTTCATGCCCTGTAACAACAGAAAGTAGGCCAATCCAGCAGCAGTGGGCCCCGGAGGTCAGTCTCCAACTCCATGCCGGGGGCAGCTCAGGCCACGATTTCATCCGGTAGGCTCCTCCTCAACCTCCTCCGTTCGCCGGTCGTGACCATCAGGGTCTTCCGCACCCCCGGGGTGCCTCGTCCTGCGACCCGAGCGCCCAGCACCCTTAGCCTGGCACCACCCTTCCAGCCAGTCATGAGCCTCCTCCGGCGTGTTAAAGAATACAGTTTTGCCCTCCGCCACAACACGTAGCCGCGCCGGGAAGAGCATAGCGTAGGGAAGTTCTCGGGCCCTTAGCTTCTTCTTGACCTCCAAGAAGCTGCGTCGCTGCGCCGCCACCGCCGCCGTATAGTCCGGGAAGAAGGACACCGTGGAGTTTTGGAGACGGAGGGGCGGCATCACCCGCGCTGCCTGAAGAATGGCATCCCTGTCGCGGAAGTTGAACAGGCGGGCCAAGACAGGCCGCGGAGGCGCACCCACCTTCGGTCGGCCACCTGGTACTCTGTGGGCGCGCTTCACCGAGAAAAAGGCCGAGAGGCCCTTGGGTTGTAACTTGGACTTGATCAAGTCTTCAACGTAGAGGTCCATAGCTGGATGCCCCTCACTTTCGGGAATCCCGGTGATGCGCACGTTGTTGCGGCGGGAGCACCCCTCTTGGTCGTCCAGCCGGGCCGCCATACGTTTATTCTCCGTCTCCAACTGCGACACCTTTTGAAGGAGGTAGCTCGAGTCTTTTGCTAGGGTCTCCGTCACCTGCTCCACGTCCGCGACCCTGGCGGACATTTTCTGGAAGTCCACGTGGAGCAGAGACACGTCCGCGGAAATCGACCCCACAGTGGATTTTACTTGCGTCAGGGCCGCCATTTTGTCTTCCAGCGTTACCTTCGGCGTTTCCTTGTCCGCCGCCATCTTCTCGGCGCGTCCGCCGCGGTCCGGCAATGCGGAGGAGTCCTTGGTATAGGCGAATTTGTCCAGCTTGCCTTGCGGGTTCCCTCTGGCCCCCTTCCCGCTCATGGTCCCGGCGGGTGATGTCCACAGACTCGCCCTCCCGCCGTCCGCCAGGGAGCCAGCGAAGCAGGTCGCCCCGATCAGGCCGCGATCTATGCAGGCAGCCCGGGAAACGTTCTCCGCCCCAGGTCGCTCACCTAGGGTCCGCACCGAGCGGCAGTGGCGGCGTTCCAAGCTCAGCGGCGTCCGGCACGGGGCAGGGCCACTGCTCTCAATCCTCCTCACCAGTCCCAGCTATCAGCGGTCGCTCCGGGGGGGCCCCACCGGCGCCAGGCCACAGCAGCAGTAGTCGCGTCCCAGGTACCCGGGACAGGCGGCAGACTTCGCGCCTCAGCGCAGACACGGCAGCCAGGTCCCGCGGCGGGGGCCAAACAGGATCTTCGGGCTTGGATGCGCAGCCCGCCAGGGGCACTCGCCTCGGCGCCGCCCAGGCCGCGTCCCTCCACGCGGGCGTCAAGTCCGCCACAGGCCGCCAAACCTCCGCCCACGCTTCAAGGCCGGGCCGGACCGGCCGCACTCCGCCCGGGGTCCTCCCGCCACTCGAGGCCCCGGTCTACAGCACCAGGGTAGGCCGCAGATCCCCGGGCCTCGCCGATCCCGTCCCGGGCGCCAGAGAGACTCGGGAGTCGGATCAGGCGGCGTCGCTTTCTCTCCGCTGTCAGCTCAGGGACCCTGGGGCCGGATCACCTCACGGATAGTGTACGGATGTTAGGGGAGTCGATCTCACCCTCGGAGCCCAACTAGGATGCAGCCATCTTGCTTGGCTGCAAGCCACGCCCCCCCGAGCCCCTCAATTTTTAATCAGATTCTCAAAAGAATCTTGAGTCTCTGGTGATGCCAATTTATTCTGTGCTAGTACAATAGATCGACGACCTGCTAGTGGCGTTGAATACCAAAGAACCCTGTAAAACTGATACTATTGCCCTTCTAAATCATCTGGCTGAGAATGGGCTTAAAGTGTCTCCAGCTAAGTTACAAATTTGCCAAACTGAAGTTCTGTACTTAGAACATCACATTTAAAATGGAGCAAGAAGGGTGTCACAAGAAAGAATCTCAGCAATTCTTAACCTGAGTCCACCAACTACCCAAAAGGAAGTCCAAATTTTCTTGCGAATAGTGGGCTGCTGTCGACAGTGGATTCCAGACTTCCCCTTAACAGAAAAACCTCTTCAGACATTCATACACAAAGACATGTCTGATCCGGTACCCTGGGATGACAATTGCATAAGTGCCTTCACCAAGCTGCGAGAGTGCCTTTGCCGGGCACCCGCTCTGGGAATGCAAACTGTGAGTGATGAAGTTGAACATGATTGTTTAGATGTGGCTACATTATGCACAAAGCCCAACTCTGTTATACAGGTTGGACCTTTGCCAGAATCTGACCATGTGCTGTATGTTGATGGCTCCTGTTTGCGAGATCATGATGGAAATCTGAAAGCTGCATATTCTGTTTGTATGATTGCAAGTGTTGTGGAAGCATAGAGTGTATTCAGCACAGGTGGCTGAACTGATTGCCTTGATATAGGCTTGCAGCAGTACAGAACAACTCAGAGTTACAATCTTCACTGATAGTCAGTACAGCTTTGGAGTCCTACATGATCTTTGGCAATTCTGGTCACAGTGTGGGTTCATGACTTCCTCCAGATCACCCATATGAAATGAAGAAAGTGTGTGCCCAAATTGCACTAGTTAAGTGCTTAGCTCACAGGCAAATGCAAAAAGAACTATTGATGGACAGAATGCAGAAAAATGTCATGCATTCACCCCAGTACAGAGATCTGGGCCTAAATCCATCGTTTTCTTGCTCACCATGCCATTCCAGTTTGGACCCAGCCATATGCAAATCAGTCTTGACCTGTGCCCTATGGGAACAGTCCAGCCCGAACTGCCAGGCCAGGTCCTCCCTGGAATGGAAACAAGCATCCTAGGACCGGTTTTGAGGTTTCACCCCTCTTCAGCCAGGATAGCTTGATTCCAGTGGCATGGATAGCACGGGACTCACGTCTGAGCATACCCGTCAAACTCGGGGTGACAAATGCAAAAAGAACTATTGATGGACAGAATGCAGAACAATGTCATACATTCACCCCAGTACAGAGATTTGGGCCTAAATCCATCGTTTTTTTGCTCACCATGCCATTCCAGTTTGGCACAGGGTCAAGACTGATTTGCATATGGCTGGGTCCAAACTGGAATGGCATGGTGAGCAAAAAAACGATGGATTTAGGCCCAGATCTCTGCATTCTGTCCATCAATATTTCTTTTTGCATTTGTCACCCCGAGTGGGACGTGTATGCTCAGACGTGAGTTCCGTGCTCTCTATGCCACTGGAATCAAGCTATCCTGGCTGAAGAGGGGTGAGAACCTGAAACCGGTCCTAGGATGCTTGTTTCCAGTCCAGGGAGGACCTGGCCTGGCAGTTCAGGCTGGTCTGTTCCCATTGGGCACAGGGTCGTGACTGATTTGCATATGGCTCGGTCCAAACTGGAATGGCATGGTGAGCAAAAAAACGATGGATTTAGGCCCAGATCTCTGTACTGGGGTGAATGTATGACATTGTTCTGCATTCTGTCCATCAATAGTTCTTTTTGCATTTGTCACCCCGAGTGGGACGGGTATGCTCAGATGTGAGTCCCGTACTCTCCATGCCACTGGGATCAAGCTATCCTGGCTGAAGAGGGGTGAAACCCCAAAACCGGTCCTAGTATGCTTGTTTCCAGTCCAGGGAGGACCTGGCCTAGCAGTTCGGGCTGGACTGTTCCCATTGGGCACAGGGTCAAGACTGATTTGCATATGGCTGGGACCAAACTGGAATGGCATGATGAGAAAGAAAATGATGGATTTAGGCCCAGATCTCTGTACTGGGATGAATATATGACATTGTTCTGCATTCTGTCCATCAATAGTTCTTTTTGCATTTGTCACCCGGGGTGGGACGGGTATGCTCAGACGTGAGTCCCGTGCTCTCCATGCCACTGGAATCAAGCTATCCTGGCTGAAGAGGTGTGAAACCCCAAAACCGGTCCTAGGATGCTTGTTTCCAGTCCAGGGAGGACCTGGACTTGCAGTTTGGGCTGGACTGTTCCCATTGGGCACAGGGTCAAGACTGATTTGCATATGGCTGGGTCCGAACTGGAATGGCATGGTGAGCAAAAAAACGATGGATTTAGGCCCAGATCTCTGTACTGGGGTGAATGTATGACATTGTTCTGCATTCTGTCCATCAATAGTTCTTTTTGCATAGCTCAAAGGCAAGACACTGACCATGGGACAGTCGACAGTGATATGCCAACGACATGGCCAAGTATTTCGCCTTAAATGCCCATACCATTAATGGGGATTTGACAAACGAAACATCAGACGTCACAGGTTGCAAATTGTTATTGAACGCTGTATATGCATGGGATGAGGTAAAAGGTTGCAGTAAGAAGTGATAGAAACTGAACAGCAGAGTTAGGTGTGAGCTGGATGCCCCCAGCGAGAGTGTGAAGTAGGTTTACACTGATGGCAGACCTGTATTACCTGATAGTTTGTTACCACCTATGGCTAGACATTATCATGGTACCGCACATGTAGGAAGAGATGCAATGATTTCAACAGATGTGGTTTAACCCCAGATTCAGAGTGATTGCTGAAAATGTGTGCTACTGTTGTGTAGTGTGCCAAGAACGAAATGCTGGAAGATGACCGCAAGTCACAATGAGTCATGTAGGGAGATCAGGAGGTCCCTTTAACTGGATGCAAATGGAATTTATTGAGATCACCATTTGCAATAGGATGAGCTATGTTTTGGACATCATTTGCATTTTCTCAAAATGGGTAGAAGCTTTTCTGACATGAACAAATGATGGTCTCACAGTGGCTAAATTGTTGTTGAGGGAGTTGATTCCAAGTTTTGGCTCCCTGACTACTCTTGAGTCAGATCGAGAAACTCATTTTAATAATGAGGTCCTGAAAATGTTATGTGCAGTATTACAAGTTGATCAGAAGCTCCATTGTACTTACCGTCCAGAGGCTTCTGAATTTGTGGAGCAGATACATGGCACATTGAAATCCCGATTGGTAAAGGTGTGTGCTTCAACATTTTTTAAGTGACCTCTTGTGTTGGTAAGTCTGAGAAGTACACCAGACAGGAGAACAGGATTGTCACCCCATGAAGCTATCATGGGCAGAGTGATGAGAAGGTCAGCTGTACCTGGAAATGCTCTTGTGAGCATCACAGATGATTTGATAGTGGACTACTGCAAAGGTTTAGAAGATGTGGTACGTTTCATGTCTCACCAGGTCAGGGAGGCTTCAACTGTGACTGCTTGGAACCTCGTTGGCGTGGGCCTTATCAGGTGATCATGGTCACATATACTGCCATGAATTGCAGTGGTCTCCCAAACTGGGTACATGCCGCCCATACTCACAGAATCCTATGTCCCCTTGATGATACAACTGCACCTGTTCCAGATGTGCCAGTGGTTGCCGTGAGACAGAGGGAGCAGGTTAGTCAAGCTGTTGAGGACCGGCAAGCAGTTAGGGCAGCACTTGATTAGCCTGAGAGGGGTTTGAGAGAGTCAACTATTGTTGGTATGAAAGGGTCACAGCCTGTAGAGTTGACTACCAGAGTTACAGATCCTAGCAAGTTGTACCCACAGGAAGCAGAATACTGAGACACTGTCTGACTGAAAGATGAGTACCACAAACCATTCCTGAAAGCTCAGAGAAGTCCAATCAGAGTAACAGTTCTTATGAAAAAACAGCTGTAAGGAGATCAAAGACAGCGAGAACACCCAGCCAAAAGTATTCTGCTTCCTGAATTGTCTTGTCTGGCAGCAAATGAATGGGAATGAGAAATCCATACATTTTGCTTTAACAACACAAATCCACCTGAATTGTCCTTGAAACAAACTTTGCTGTGGAGTTGAATTTTAATATTTGAGTACCATTTGTAGGACTGACACAATTTATTCTAAATATACTTATCAACGAGGCAGATCTACTCATTTCTGCAATTTGAACAGACTCATTTAACTGTGCCTTAGTGTTTATGTGCTGAACTTTGCTGAACTGCTCAAACCACTTGCTGCTAATTTAAGTCTTATTAGTTAAACGGTCTGAATTGGGAGAAGCCATGAAGCCTAACACTGTAATCTCTGTTAGATGCAAACATATATATGTAGGAGTATTTTCAATAATTGCTTTAATATTAGTTGCATTGCTTATTATTTTAAACTTGCCACATTATCCACCCATAGATATTAGCACTGATTCTATTGCTCTAAATGATAAAAATGTACATCTGGATTTTTCAAAAATGGATTGTTTACTAAATGTATATACTAGTTTATTGAATGAGTATATTGACACAATGGATACTAGTGATTGTTATGTATGTATGCAATTACCTTCATCAGCTGCTGAAGGTGTTACCTATCATAGTTTACCATTAACATATAGAATTTCTTGCAGTGTATGAACCAGTTTATTTTATGTTACTGATCAGTTGCTGCATTATTATTCAAATGATGATCTGATTTTTTTCTGAACTTCCTATACTGAAACGCTTACATCCACATCCTGAAGCTTCATTAGCTGAGACTAGGGGCTCTGACTGGTAACATAAAGGAAAGCTTTGTATGAATAGAAAAAGGTCAAATATTAAAACAAAATGTGTAGGTATTACTAATGTGAACATACATTTGATGTTTATGAAAACTGGGGAAGATATTTAGAAGGAGTTGATCCTATCTTACCTGGAGTATATTGTATGTGTGGAAAGAATGCTTTTTATAAATTACCGAGAGGACGGTATAGATGTTGTAACGTGGGAATTGTTTTTCTGAAAGTTTATCATGTGAAACATATTGAAGGAGAATTGAAAGAGAAAAATTAGAGAATGAAAAGAGGTGTAAGTGCGAGTAAAGTAATGGGTGATATTTTTGGAGCTTTAATACCTTCTGAAGGAGTAGCATTAAATTCACACAAAAAAGTAGAAAACTTTCTACTATAGTCAATAAATTAGCAGCTAGTACAACTGAAGGATTTTCTGTCCTAGATATTGAAATGATGATGGTGATGCAGATTCGACCAGCCCCAGACATCCTTCTTGCGAAGGATTGGGGAGTCTGTTGGTTGTTAAAGGTTAAAAAATATTGCACCTACATACCGGATAAGAGCAGAGAGTTAGAAAACTACATTAAAAATATTACTGACTTAAATGAAGATCTAAAAATGTTAAAAGCTTATGGTGCCTCAGACATTATAGGAAGAGGATTGTCAACTGTAAGCAACTGGATGAGTAACCTGAGAAATGGACTAGTGATTTTTATTTTAAGACCATTAGTGGCAATCTCTTTGCACATAATTCTGATATTGTTATCTATCAAATTCTTTAGATATAAAAAGAATCAACAAGGAGTGAAAAGATCAAGGTCTGAAGTAGAATTATAAGACGAACAATGTAAATAGTTTGATGAAATGAAAGTTCAGGAATAGTCAGTAGAGTAAGAGAGGTGCTGGAATGGACTTTGTTACTATCATTCCATATGTGACTGCCATTGTGAGATGTCAAAAGTGGTCATATTGTGTAGCTAGTTTGGGCTTACCATTCTCGATTGGCCAACAGCATGTGGCAGTTCTCTTCAGTTATTCCGTGCCTGTTGTGTTGGTGATGGGTGGCTTATTACAGTATACTGGTACTGTACTGGGTGAGGGGCAGGACCCATAACAGTTTTGTTTTATGTAAACGTGAGCGTCTCAACCATTATCAGGAAATTATTATGCAGTCTGTATGAACAATAATCAACTGCCCAACCGCTGAGTGTTATGAAATTTGTATTTGTATGAGGCAGGAGGGTTATATACTGAATTGTATTGTAGCTGCATTTATATAGCACTTTCTACCTCTGAAGAGGTATTGTAGCTCTTTACGCCGGACAGCACGTAGCTCCACAACCAATGGCAATGTTTTTTAATTATTATTGGTTATTGGGATTAGTTTTGTCCTCTTAAAGAAACCATGCCATGCATTTACTTCAGTTTCTATATGGTAGATGAAATTAATGAAAGTTAGGTGAGGTCCTTCTTGGGAGGGGGGGGGGGGGTTCATGCATTGCACATTGTCCATAAAGTAAGCCTGTCTTCTCTGTGCCATAGCTACCAGGGGGTTGAGCACAGGTTTATTTTGTGACTTTTGTGTTTAATCCTGACAAGGATTCTGATTATCATTTGAGTTGTGTACTTGCTCCCCTCAACTAATAACCACATTTCTTACATTGTTATTCAGCGGTGGGATGCAGGACTTGTGTTTTACAGTATCACTCAGTGATTTGTGTTAAAACCAAAAATCGCTTTTGTAATCTGACATCAGAATTGATTTTTTATATTTTAGTTCTCCTCCACATCCCCTGACGAGCTGCCATACACCAATGATTTGTGGAATCTATTGACTCAGAGTAGAATAATTGGAACATCCATTAAGGATTTATTGATCTGAAAGACAGATCAGTAGGATAATGTTCCCAAACAGCCTGAATGATATGATATGATAGCCTTCCTCTTTCACTTTATACCAGAGCTTACAAACTTCACTTTTGAACACTCTGGAACAATAAACAGGGGCTGCAACAGATAATTGCAAGCTTCCTGTGCCACCAGCAGGCATGACAAGTTATAATGCACACCAAGTAGCATGGACCTCTCCGACATGAGGAAAACCAAATATATGTATATGGAGATTTGTTCGCGACCAACATGAAAAGGAAGACGTTCTTGGTCCTCTGACCTAGCCTGAAAAAATGGGACATTCAATTTAGATTACTTGAGCTGTAAATAGTGCCGGTCATGATTGACAGGATGTCCAAAGAGTTGAAAGATCTAAGTCGCTGGAGAAACTGTTGGATTCTGTGGAGTGGGCAGATAAGGACACCTCACAGATGGGCTTCAAATATGTGGCAAGGGAAAATATATTCCCTTTACTTGATAAGTTAACTCGAGTTGTGTAATTGACTTGATAGGCAAAATTCACGTTGTTGGAATGAGTACAGATAATAAATATGAATTATGTGAGCTGCTCTAACTATCAACTGAAGGCACTTACAGTTCGTATTAAACAATTAGAAAAAGCTTATCTTCAAGGTAATTCTAAAACATGTTTAGAGGAGCTTATCAAATCCAAATTCACCTTAAACAAGTTATCCAGAGGAAGTGCTAACACATTTCTACTTAAATCCTCTGCCAAATACTACAGTGGTCCAAATAAAGCTGGGAAACTGCTGGCAAATGATCTAAAAGTTCACACTAAGATCGAATCTATCATCACTTCTTATAATATTATGGTCTATAAAAACGAAAACATTTTAAAGGAATTTACTTAATTCTTTCAGAATCTTTACACTCCGGAGTTTCCCATATCAAGAAGATACTCTTTAGTATTTGTCCTAGATTACTCCTCCTTCTCATATTGATTTTTCATCACTAGTATATGATATTCAGATTCAGGACATTTCAAACGCTATGAGCACTATTTAACAGGGTAAAGCACCAGGTCCTAAAGGCTTTACTATAGAATGTAACTTTTTGCAATGGTCCTTCTAATACCATCTACCTCATCAAATTCTTAAAGCTGAAAATCAAACATTTGCTTAACATAGCATACCAGTCTGTTTAAAGGCTTTGAAACTATATGCATTCATGGAATCTGATGGTTGATACCTTCCACATATGGAAATGTACTGTATTACATATCAGTTATCTAAAGCTAAATATTTGAACCCCACTTGGGTGGAAGTTCTAGCATGGATTCACGCAGTAAATGCAATCCTATGCTCTGCTGTGGATCTGTCTTTATTATATGTATGAGAATGGAAGCCCAGGACAAAGACGGAGTGGACCATTCTTTCCAAAATGTTTTGAGCACTACTCCATACAATGGTGCTTTCATGGGGTAACAAATAAATTCTTGTGGACAAATCTTCTGTGCCCTACCTTATTTATTATTTAGAAAGCTGGCAAGGCTGATTACTGTGACAATGAAGCAATCAGCCATTCTTAAATGCTTGCAAACATGGGGGTCTCGAAAGGGGTGGTATCAGAACAGCCCAGGGTCTCAGAAACAGTTACGAATACCAACTATCAATCAAATGTTCTGATGAGGATTGGCATGATCCGTTGTTACACTTGACAAAAATCTAAGGGGAGCTAGGTTGAAGTTAGGGTAGTTTTAAATCCAATTTCAGTGGCACTGGTCCTCATGATAATTACAATTTGCCCAGCTAAATCCATCACACTTACGCAAGTGATGATAAAAGCTTTTTGTTACCCATTGTATGCTCAATTGGTTGTCTGGGGTTGCCTTTTCTTCTGGATCTGCTGTGTCCTGGCCTTGGACTTCACACATCAACTCTGAGGCAGTAGCACGGAAAGCAGGTCAACTGACAGCTCTCTCTGTTCATCGAGGCAAACAATCTTCTTGACAGGACACAGTCGGGGTTTCGTACGCCCTATAGTATGGAGTCGTCCCTGCTGTTAGCCTTGTAATGCATGGGCCACTCTTTTGCCACTAGATCTAATTGCGGCATGCAATACCGTATCACACAACCTGCTCATTGAATGTCTGTGGAGCTGCAGTTTCGGCTACATGGTCTTATGGTGGGTTGCCTCCTTTTTACAGAGACGCACCTTCCAGGTGTGTGAAAAACCACACTTCTCTAAAGTGTTCAATCTAAGGCAGGGTGTACTTCAGGGCTCCCCCCTAAGTCCAACTTTATTTAATATATACATGCTCCTACTGGCCAAAATCATTGAACGTAATTGCTTCAGAGTGATCACTTATGCTGATGACACTTAGCTGCTCATCATCCTCTCCCAGGATACTGCCATTACGGCTCCCTCGCTAAGGTTGTGTCTGGAGGTGGTTGCCGGGTGGATGGAGCAAAATTGCTTAAAGTTGAATGCAGTGAAGACAGAGGTGTTGATCCTGGGCAAACAACCCAACATCTGGTCGACCTCTTGGTTGCCTGAAACTCTTGGCCCTTTACCTAGCACCAAGTCCGAGCTTAAAACCTGGGCATTTGGTTTGACCAGAAACTGTCTTTTGATAGCCAAATCACACTGTTGGCTGGAAAATGCTTCAGAATTCTCAAGACTCTGAAAAACGATCCTGGACCCGCTCCCAGAATCTGTAAAGAAAAGTGTAGTCCAGGCCTTAATCATCTCAAGGCTGGACTACTGCATCATGTTGTACCTGGGGGTGTCACAGTCTTGCATGATGTGACTCCAACAAGTGCAGAATGTGTCTGCTAGTCTGCTACTTAATCTACTGAAATGCGTCTCCATGGGATCTTCGCTTGTTAAGCTACACCGGCTCCCTGTGAAGCAGAGGATCTCGTTCAAGCCTCTGTTCTACTGCTGTAAAGCTTTGACAAACAGTGGCCCTTGGTACATACAGCCTTTCATTCAACCCTTTACCCCTCTGAGGAATCTCAGATCCTGGGGGGATAAGAGTGTTTGCATCCCGAAAGTTAGAAGAGTACGCCTTGGTGGCAGCTCTTTTAACTTTCTAGCTTCAAAACTGTGGAATTTGCTCCCTTGCTCCCTCTTTCTGTCTGACAGGGCCCTTCAGAACTCCTTTTTAGGAAAAAATTAAAAACTGTTTAGATAGAATTGATCTGTTAATTTCTGTGAGTGAGTAGCACATGGGATCTTGGACCGCAGCACTGGGACACTTTGTTCCAAAGTAGCTATGTGCTTTACAAGCTCCATTATTATTATGATTATTATTATTTTAATAATCCGCTTCTTTATAGCTATGAGGTGTTATGCTACCAGTCACCTGTGCTGCTGTTTTTTGGGGGGCCAGTGTGTTTTTAGTGCAGTGCTTCAAATCATGCCAGAGCTTCTTAAGCTGCTTAAAACGTCAAAGATTTCAGAGAGTGTCTGCAAGGTAATCTTGAAGATTTTGTGTTTACGGTAGTCAAGACCCTATTTGTAAGGACTCCATCGAATCCATTTACATTTGGAAGGCTAAAACTGCATTGGTTTAGGACTTTAGTCTATAAGATAATTAATTGAAATGTTGGGGCTTGTACAATTAGGGGAAAGATCCATATTTTGGAATCTCTAATATGTCCTTGTTTTGGAGTTTGGAAGAGCTGCAAACAGTGCCCCTCATCACTCTTCCTTTGAACATACCATATTATGATAGTATAATTCTAAAATACATTTTCATAAGGCTGTGTTATATCACTACATTTCCTATGAGTGTCTTACCTATGCTGCATCAGCCCTCCTTATCAGATAGTGCTTAACCGTGTATCCACGAGGAACCTATGGGTGGTAGATCATGGCGGAATAAAGAAATTATGTATCGATTAACAATACATCTCTGAATTAACAATGCTCCACCAGGTATTCAAGGAGACACCACCATCCCCTGGATTGATGGCTGAACTACCCATTATTCCTTTGTGTGTAGGTTTCTATGTGAATTTCTATATTGTGAATCCAGCCTAAGCAATGTACAGTACTGCAGAGGGCTACGAAGCAAAGGACTGTGGATTGGGAAGGAAGACATTAAGGGGCTCATTATGATGGTGAAGAGACCGCCACCGCCGGGCCGGCGGTGGCGGTCCCTCTGCCATCTGACTCCCATTTCCCCCGCCACATTAGTATGGTGGGGGGAATCATGCCACAAGCGTGGCGGGCGCAAAGAGCTCCCGCCACGCTTCCCCCACAGGCAATCGTAACGATTGCCTGGTGGAGCGGATAAGGCCGGGGATATGGGGGCGGTGCCTCGAAGGCACCGCCCGCCCAATCGCAATGCTGGCTTTCCATGGCGGTGGAACTGCCATGGAAAGGCTAGCGGAGGCTGGCTTCGAGGGACCCGTTACGGGCCCCCTCTGGGGTGGGGGGCAGTTGTGCACTGGGGGGTACCCATGGTACCCCCGCGGTGCCTGCCACGTTGTGCAGGGAAATGCACAACATGGCCATTTACCATTGCGGTGGGTGCTGCAGCCAGCAGCACCCACCGTAATGTTAAATTGCCAGAAGCGACCGCCACGGTGGTGGTCGCATCATAATTAGGGATGCAGGACCGCTGCATTACAGGCGGGCGGTCCTGATCCCGCTACGATGGCAGGCTAACTCAAGTCCGCCCGCCATCGTTATCGGCCCCTAAGATACAACAGAGAATGGAGAGTAGTGAGAAGAGAGGGGAACAAGGACACCGAATGAGGCAATACCACATAAAGGGAGAGGAACTTTATAGCAGTTGGGCTGAAGGCAAGTGGGACAGAATGCGGTGTAGGAAGATTATGGGCAAACAGAGGGTTTATACTGGAAAATGCAAGGTAGCAAGTAGAGGTCAGCAAAAAAAGAGAGGATGAAGGAAATGTAGACACAGGACGCACAGTAGAGTAGGAAGGAGAAGGGTAGAAGGACCCTAGGACAAGCAACAGCAGAGGAGTGGAGAGGTTAACTGGCAATGCACAAGGAAGTTGATTCCTGTAAGTTTTGGTCACATGCGCATTGTGCACCTGAAGCTGGGGTTGGTATCGCTCTCCTAGCCTTGTTGTTCCCGGATGAATGCAGATTGTGCTGCTGAGAGCTAGAGCATGCAGAGGGATTAATGTGGCCATCTTGCTTTTGATTTTTGTTTTATTTCCTTTCAGTTGCTCAGATCCAGGTCAGTCTTCGTATAGAGTCTTGCCTCTAATTCGAAGCCTTTGCCGATTACCACAGCTTTAATATTCCATAAGTAAAATTAGTAAACAGTATGATATTCATTTAAATTATATATCCTTGTAAATAGGAAATGAGATATAGGAAACCAGAGAGGTTGCTGAAAGTGTTCTACACAAACGTTTTGTTCTTTGGTGCCCAAATATGAGACAAGTGGGAAATTACTTTAGGTAACTCTCGATATTAGAATACCTACTTAATCAAGTCAAAGAACAGGCAGAATCTGGGAACAATCAAGTGCAGCCGCCCAGATGACATGCCTATCTGGTCACAATTTGACGTCACCATTTGACGTCACCATTTAAAGTTCTTGGGTTTTTACCAGGATTTGACAGTGATGTTGTAGGCTTAAATGAGCGTGAGATAGTAAACAATTATATCCAGTCTTTTAAGGGTTAATGCGCTTGTGCTGTGCAGCATATGCGGGTGCCACATGGCATGCCACACTGCCAGCTGGTTAATTGCGGTGGGTGCTATATACATTTTCTCTAACTTACTGTGTACGTTGAAGATGACAGTAATATACTTTGTAC
The DNA here is from genome assembly GCF_964204655.1 of Triturus cristatus. NCBI lineage: Eukaryota > Metazoa > Chordata > Amphibia > Caudata > Salamandridae > Triturus > Triturus cristatus. The sequence continues at coordinate 431,290,163 of NC_140587.1, read as the reverse complement.
ATTTCCAGGTCAATATCTCCAACTTCGACCTTGTGATGGAGTCTGACATAGGAACCTTCCTGCCGCTGGGCATCCAGTTTTCCGGAAGTGATAAAGCCCGGGGCATTATGAAGGAAATCATGAAGCTGCTCCAACCCATCAATGTTACAAACCTTTACGACAGTGCTGAAGGAACCGACATTGAGTACTGGATGCAAGCCGGTGTACCAGGTGAGACTAACCCCAAACTACCGACTTAGCTGCTCCATGGAAGAATAAAGTAATACATAGATTCAATTCCTCTTTTTCATGTGAAAAACATTTGAACGCTTTATCTTTTAGAAAGATGGTATCATTGACTTTGAGTCTTTGACTTTTTTGGCATAAAATGAGCCGGCATACATACTTTTTTATTAATTCTATATTTTCATTTAACACTCTTGATATTGTTCAAGCATATGCAGTCATGGTCGGGTGGTTCCTCAGCACATTTCAGTACATATGGTCATGACCTGTGTCTACAATCGTGTTCATACCTACTTAGTTGTATTTACTAAAGATCCGTGTTAGGGAAGAGATAATGGGAAGTGGAACAAGGGAATGTGCCCCTTCCTGAACTACAACTACAGACACACAGATGGAGAGAAAGAGGTGATGAAGCTAGGCCAGTTGTCTTCAAACTTTTTAATGTCAATTATTCTATTAAACTGGTGATGTTTAAATATTTATAGACTTATTTAAACATTGCAGTTATGTTAGCAATTTACAAATGAAATCAAATATATGATTGCCAAAAATACCATTCTGGTCAGGCAGGCCTTACTAATGTGTAAAAGAATCCACAGTGTGATTATTAGAAATGGAGGTGTAACTTTTCTTCTTATGCTTATTTCTAAACTGGCTCTTTACTCTTTCTATACTCTTAACCATGTGTTGTTATCTATATGCTATTCAATTTTGTTGGTTTATTACAAGTGATTTTTGTTGCATTTGCGATCTTAGTATGTTTTAACCACTGTTACTCTTTATCTCAAAGGTATATTCGTGCTACTACACTGTAGATGACTTTAAGACTTATTTCTTGGAATGCTAAGGGTTTGGTTCCTACTATAAAACATCAGAGAGTTTTAACACATCTTTCTCATTTAAAATGCGCTTTAGCCATGTTAACGGGAATTTACATTCTGGACAAAGAAATAGCTAAACTTAAATGACAATGTGTTGGCCATGTTTTTGCTTCTTCCGGAACTGGGAAGCGTAATGGTGTTGCTATCTTATGCCATAAACGTTTGGATGTGTAAGTGATCCTACGATGGGCAGATGGCTTTCTATTTCATTGCTAATCAATAAAATACCCATGATAATTTTTAGCCTTTATGGTCCCACTTACCCAAATAGCACCTTTTGGTCTGACATCTTGTCGAACATTGATGTCTTGCAAAGATGATTATTTAGTAGTTGGTGGGGGTTGTAACATGGTCTTTGATCCCATTATTGATCCGAACTCTAAATCTAAATTCATTTTATCCTGCATACCCCTCAATTCACGTCTGCTATCCATCTGAGATCTTTGGTAGATGCTTGGAGATTATGCAATCCTACCCTTTTAGAATACACATTTTTCTCCCCTTTACACCTTTACCAATCTCGACAACTATCTGTTCCTTTCTAAATTCCTTACACAACATATTACTATCTCAAGTATAGGATCTATATTAGGGGTGGGCGGAATTTGCATAGTGGCGCTATGCAAAGCTCCGCGAAACGGTAAAAAATCTCCGCGAACATGCAAAAGTTCAGCGAACACGCGGAATTGCTTGTTCCACCCGTTCGCGGTGCTTTTTTCTCGTTCGCGAACGCTGTTTGTGTGCTCGGGGATAAATATCTTGCGAACAGGCATTTTGAAAGTACAAACAAGCAAAAAATTCCGCGAAGCCGCGGCTCGTGGAATTTTTGGCAATTCCGCGTTCTCTGCAGAACGCAAAATTACCCAAATTCCGCGAGCGGAACGGAATTTACCACCCAGGCCTAATCTATATTAATTTCGGATCACGCTCCAGTTATTTTGGACTTGGATCTTTATCCACCTACTCAAGGCGTTAGAAGGTGGAGATTTAAAAATTCCCTCTTATTAGACCCTAACTTCACTCAAGGCTTTGAATATTTTGCCAATACTTTCTTTCTTGAAAATGAGAGTCCAACAATTTCTCTTCAGGTTAAATGGGACACTTTAAAGCTGCCTCTAGAGACTTCATCATCTCTTTTATGTGTCATAAAAGGAAAGCATCTTTCAATCAACTGAAGGCACTTACAGTTCATATTAAACAATTAGAAAAAGCTTATCTTAAAGGTAACTCTAAAACATGTTTAGAGAAGCTTATCAAATCCAAATTCACCATTAACTAGTTATCCACTGAAATCTACTTAAATCCTCCGACAAATACTACGGTAGTCAAAATAAAGCTGGGAAACTGCTGGCAAATTATTTAACAGTTAAAAGACATCGCATTAAGATCGAATCTATCATCACTTCTTCTAATAATATGGTCTATAAAAATGAAGACATTTTAAAGGAATTCATTCAATTCTTTCAGAATCTTTACACTCCGGTATTTCCCATATTTCAAGAAGTTACTCTTAAGCATTTGTCCTCGATTACTCCTCCTTTTCATTCCAATATTGATTTCTCATCACTAGATGATGATATTCAAATTCAGGCCATTTCAAACGCTATACGACTATTAAACAGGGTAAAGCACCAGGTCCTGGCAGCTTTACTATATCATTTTATTCACATTTCTCTAAATTCCTTCTTTCAAAATTACATCAACTCTTTCACTCCTTTATATCTACCCACAAGTCTATTGGTTCTTTTCAAGATGCCTTAATATGTCTTATCCCCAAAAGACAATAAAGGCCATTCATTGTGTAAAAATTACAGGCCCATTTCTTTAATTAATGTAGATTATAAAATATTTGCCAAAATTCTAGCTTTCCATTTAGAACCTCTATTACCTCATTTGATTGGTCTTGAACAATGCAGTTTTATAAAGGGCAGACATATCTCTGATAATACTGGTCTATTTTTTAAGGTCCTTAGCAAATCAACTTTTTATAAACAATCTCTAGCCGCTATCTCTTTAGAGGCAGAAAAAGCTTTCGATCGAGTTAGCTGGCCTTTTATCTTTTCTACTTTATCCTGGTTTGGTTTTGCTCCTACTTTTATTAATTATGTCTCTTTGTTGTATTCCTCTCCTATATCTGCTATTATAGATAATGGCCTTCTCTCTCCATCTTTTCCCCTTTATTGAAGGGTTCGACAGGGATGTCCTCTTTCTCCTCTTCTTTTTCTTCTTGCTCTTGAACCCTTTTTGATCAGGATTTGTGCAGATGCCCAAATTACGGGTTTTCATTATGGTGATAATCAGTTGAAACCTTCTGCTTATGCCAATGATTTTTATTATTTATGTCTCATCCACAAACTTCATTACCAACTTTCTTTTCAGAGGTGGAACTTTTTGCATCAGTCTTGGGCTATAAATGGAATCCAGACAAGTGTGAAATTCTGCCATTAAACAAGTTATGTTTTCATGCTGATTTTGCTTCTTCTCAATTCCATTGGAGTCCCATTAAAATCAAATAACTTAGTTTATGGTTCACTGCATCTATTAAAGAAACTGTCTCGCTTAACTTTAAGGAATTACATACGACATTGAGCTCACTTACGTCCCGATGGAATCCTCTATTTTTGTCTTGGTGGGGGTCGTCTAGACACTATAAGGATGATGTTAGTACCTATAATACTTTTTTACATCTCTTACATTCCTGTAAATATTCCTAATTCTCGATATAAATCACTTTATTTGATCCTGTCTAAATTCCTGTGGAATAATAGAAAAGCTTGTATGTCTATTCATAAACTTAAAAATACCAAATATCTAGGGGGAGTAAATTCTCCAGACTTTCATTCCTATCATACAGTTTTTTCCCTCAAACAATCTTCTTTGTTACTACAAGATTACGATGTACTCGACCTACCCTTGTGGACTAATATTGAAAAATTCTTTATTTATCCATTTCCTTTTAAAGAATTTATAACTCTTACACACAGACCTCCATCTTTGTATCTTCCTATCCTTAATAACACTTGTAAAATTCTACTACCTATTATTACTTCTTATCAAGACCCTAAAGAACAATTTATACAATCTTCAATTTGGTACAATAAATCCCTCAAGATTAATAACACATTTTTCTTCTGGAAAGTTTGACATGCTAGAGGTCTTCGTTGGGTTTATCAACTTTTACATGATAATAAATGTGTTTCTTTTTCTTTTGCGCAAGCACATTTCTCTTTCCCTAATTACTATGACTCTCAATATTCTTCTTTAATTTCTCTAATTGAATCAGCTTACAATCAACTTCTGTCGGTCCCTACTTCTACATCTTCCAACTGTAATATATGTTCACTTCTAACTAGTTCTCTTTCTGTGTCTCAATTAAATCAACAGATAAATTCCCCTCCGGATACTCCAGCCAAAACGGAGGTGGAGCTTTCTTGGGAAAATGATTTCCAGACCTTTTCTATTTCTGTTTGGAATAAAATCTGGACTGAAATAAGGAAATCTTCTAGAGCAGCTAATACTACTCTGTCTTTGTTTTTCATATGTAATAGGCTTATGTACACTCCTCTTTCCCTGCACAAGACGAACTCCACACGCTCCTCTTCCTGTTGGACATACAATGCCGTTTCATCAGACTTGAAACATATGTTGTTTGAATGTTTTCATGCCTACAACATTTGGTTGCGGGTTTGGCGACAAATCAATAATATTTTTCACACACAAAGCCCTTTTCATTTTATTAACCTGTTCCTTGGTAGTGTTTCTGAAGATTGGGTTACACAATCCAACAATTTCCACATAATTGATTTATGCCTGGCAGTTGCCTTCCAGCAGATTACTAAAGCATGGAGAGATGGTGCTACAGTATCTTTCCAGGCCTGGTGTCTGTTACAATCACAGAATAGAAAGAGCGTTTGTTACTCCAGTGTCCGTAGCTATCAAATGTGATCTTTTAAGGTTACCCATCACTAATTTTTTAGGCATATCAGCACGCAATACAGGTCTTCATGTCCCCCGGATTGAAGAGATGCCTAAACCCCCATGAATTGCATTTTGTATGGATTTTATGATATTTAGCAATTGACTTTCAATTTCTTCTTACTCTCTGTTATCTAATTATAAATATACAGTGCTTAGATAATAGTTAAAGTGTATATAATTTTTATTTTTATTTCTTATTACTTATATGCTTCATCTACCAGCTTACTAGCTCATATATATGGATTTTATCCTGTATATATTGCATTTTTGTTTTCTATTGTAAATAAAATCCTTTCTTAAACTAGAAATGGAGGTAGGAGTTTTGAAGAATATTTGGTGTCTCATTCCTTTTGACACCTTCTCCTGGTCAGAATATAAATGACAAAAGTTGTTAGTGATGACCCGTTAAAGATCAGCTTCCTGCCGCTTTTTTTGTTTCTGCTGAAAACAAAGGACTGTTATTAGTATAATGCTTCTTTTGGCCAGAGCCTGGCTCCCCCATGGGATCAGTTGAGGCCTCCCTAGAGGGGGGGGGGGGCGCCCCCCAGTTTGAAGACCCCTGACCTAGGCATAACCTCCCTATAAACATATTTACAGGTAAAATGCTGAGGCCTTTTACATCTTTTGGATTGCTGCAGGTTTCAATTGAATCCTCCCAGTATGGCCGAAAACACACTGGATTTGTCAGTTCCCAGTGACTATTTTTAGCCATTAAATGTATAATAGTATGAATGCAGTAAAGGCTAAATCAGGAGCTCATTTGCTGGAGTGCTTCCAACACATTATTATGCACAGATAAGTTAAGATTGCTTCCTTCTATCGCAACTCTTTCAGAGAATTAAGTACCAACCATTTTGCCTTGGGGGCACGTAGTAAATCTTTAGATGTATGCTCCACAGGTTTTCCTAGTCAATCGAAGGCCGCAGCTGACGTGGACAATTTAGGTAGGTAAAACAAGGGATTTATTACCAAGGAGGAACCAGCATCCTCCTTGGCTAGGAGGTATCCTTTGGTGGATTGCATGTGGAGCCATGAGGCGTGTAGGTGCAAATGGACATTGAGACCCGGTTCCTATGAGAAGGAGGCATGGGTAGGCATTGATGCAGATTCTTCCCTATGAAAATATAAAGTATGAGCTGATCAGTATATTGATACAAAGATACAATATATTTTTTTATGTTTGAGGATGTAGTTCCTCATATCTCTATTGGCAGATAAAAAATATTTGTGGCAGAAAAGCTACATTTCATTCTAGCTGTAATTTGAATACACTTTAGTAAGCAATGTTGCCTTTTATGTTAATGACATTATTATTTTGTGCTGCATCTTAGTAGATATATTTTGTTATTGGTATACATTCCCTAATACGTTGGTTTTCTGGTAACATATATAAATCCTAAATATAATAAACGTGATAATTGCATTCATCAATTTTTTTTATGTAAATACTTTATCCCCATTGTGCTCCCTTCCATCGATTTGTGAAATGTGAATGTCTACATGCATCATTCTTGCTGATGTGCCTTAATGCATTACCTATTTTTATATGTGTAATTGCTGCTACCCCAATCCATACATCCATTTTATAACACTAAGAGCCACATGTATGTACCTTTTTTAAGGTCGCAAACGGCCTGATTCGCAGAATCGAGCCATTTGCTACCGGAAAAAAGGCTTTCCCAATGTACCAAACCCAATTTTGCGAATGGGTATCTATTACTGAGTCGCAAAATGGATTAGCGATTCGCTATAACGAAGGGGCATGTTTAGGGCGTCCCTTACTAATGCCGAATTGCATCAGAATGTAGGAATGTTTTATGACCGAAATGCGGTCACAAAACATTCGTATTTTACCATCTACTTCAAGTAGGTGGTAACCCATTTGCAAATGGGAAGGGGTCCCCAAGGGACCCCTTCCCCTTTGTGAATGTATGCAAACACTTGTATTTTTTTGCCTACTCTTAAAAAATGAAAAGAAAACTTTTCATTTTGTTTTCTAAACGTAACCCATTTTCCTTTAAGGAAAACGGGCTGCATTTAAAAAAAAGATTGCTTTATTTAAAAGCAATCATGGACATGGTGGTCTGCTGACCTCAGCAGGCCACTATTCCAGTGATTTTAGCGATTCCTAGTAGGTAGGTCGATTTGCGACCCCCTTCGAATCGCTATATGAAACTCTTGGAGTTTCATATATTTGTAATAGTGATCACCTAATTACGACTCGCAGAAAACCTCAATTAGGAAATCGCTATTACAAATGTTGATGCATGTGGCCCTTAGTTCAACTAAAATGTTGTCATTTTTCACTTAGAGTAGTGCTTGACCGCTCACAATTTTTTTACATATCACATTCATCTCATAGTGAATGTAAGAAATTGGGTTACTGGTTGACTGGGGGGTAAGCCCTGGTCAAGCATCAACCACAATCCTTGTCAGCAAACCCGAAATTTACCTCCGCTCACCCCCATTGGTGGCTTGGCACAGAGCAGTCCGGCTTAACTCAGAGGCAATGTGTAAAGTATTTATGCAACACTTCAAACAGTAAAACAGTGAAAACACACCACAAAAAGAGCCCACTACAGAGTTAGAAACACAGAGTAACTTTTAATAAATATAACAAGACCAAAACGACAAAAATCCAATAAGTAGAACCGGAGATATTGAATTTTAAAGTTTTTAGAGAAAATAGCACCAAAAAGCATAAAGCGGCAACTGTGGATATCTGGTCGCGGCAGAACAGGACACTGTCACAAGTTGAGACCGAGCACAATGGAGCGTGGGTCAGCTACAGGGACCCAGTTAGGCCTGCTGAACAAAGTACCTTAAATCCCGGTTGCGAAGCATTGCGTAGATCCATGTCGAAGATTCACTGCCTAGCCAGAGCAATTCATCAACTCTGAGATACGGCGGGGCTGCGGTGCAAGGTGCTGTTGTGTCATTATCAAAGATCCCGCTGACAGGGTTTGCGTTGCCAAGTCCTGCATAGGGAATGCAGCAAGTAGCTGGTGACATTGTTGTTCCGAGGAGCTGCAAGGCTGCGATGCAGAGCCCGTCGACGTTGAGTTTGTCGTCGTTGGGAGATATAAGGACCTGGGTTGTGGATGCGCAGTGTCATAGGGACGATGCATCGGGTCCAAGGAATGTGTGGGCAATGCAGGTCTTTGTGACAGGTCCAACCCACATAGCAACGAGGATGTGTCGGTTCTGCTCAGAGATGCACCGCTCAGCAGAGGAAATGCGTCAGTTCTGATTGGACATGCTCGCTCAGCAGAACAGATGTGTCGATTTTGCTGGCAAGCACCTAGGGGCCAACTTTCAAGGGTCCAGGACTGGGGTGGCACTACTTGGCATGGTAGACTCCCAGAGAGCAGAGTCCAGGTGCAGGTGTAACTTTGCTGGAAGTTATGTCCCTAAGGTTTAAGATCAGGAGGCCAGCCAACTAGCCCTTGGAGTCACTCTGATTTCAAGAGATGCAGGTCTAGTCTTTCTCACCCAGGCAAGAGGGCAACAGACAGCGGTTCAATTTAGCAAAGCCAGAGTTCAGCAGAGTGATGTGCAGCAGAGGAGGAGTCTTTCAGCAGCACAATAATCCTTCGCCTTGGCAGAATATGCACAGGTCCAGAAATGTACTGAAACGTTGGTGTTTGAGGTCCCCTTTTTAACCCTGGTTCTGGAAGGTGGGAGAAGCTTCTAGATAATGTCTCTGAAGTGCATGGGATTCCCTACCTCCCCTGGCTCAAAGCTGGCTGGAGTGACAATGCAGAGTTGTTAGGCCCTTTGTTTGAAGACAGGGCACAGCCTATTTAAGTACAAGTGAGGATTGGCCCAGCTCCTCCCTTCCATCCTGCCAGTGATGGCTCTACCAGTCACACCTAAACTCCCATTATGTGTGGCTCCAGGAGGAATACACAAAGTCCAACTGCCAACCACACACAGTCATATGACCAGAGACAGGCTGCAGGCACCAAACGCCTAAGGAAGAAAAAGGACAACTTTCTAAAAGTGGCCTTTTCAGAATTGTAATTTTAAAATCCGCCTAAACCACAAATTTAGATTTTAAACTAGGATTCCAGAGACACGAAACATAAACCAATTATCTCTTCCCATTTGGAAATTACACTTCGAAAATGTAATACAGCAACTCCAATGTTATCCAATGGGAGAGATAAGCCTTGTGGTAGTGAAAAATGAATTTAAGAGGTTTTCACTACCATGACATGTAAAACTAAAAAGTGTATGTCCTACTTTTTAAATACATTGCACCCAGCCCTCTGTACTGTTCAGGGCCTACCCTACGGTGACTTATATGTATCAAATATGAAGGTTTGAGACTGGAAAAAGGTTTATTTTGCCAGGTCGAAATGGCAGTTTAAGCTGCTCACACTGGCTTTGGAATGACAGGCCTGAAACATGTGTAAAGGACTACTAAATGGGTGGCACAATCAGTGTTGCTTGCCCACTAGTAACATTTAATTTACAGGCCCTGGTTACATATAGTACCACTTTCCCAGGGAATTATAAGTAAATTAATAATGCAAATTGGGCATAAGCCAATATTGCAATATTCAGAGGAGAGAGCACATGCCCTTTAGCAATGTTTAGCAGTGCTCAGATTCTTCAGGCCAGCAAACCCGAGGTGAGAAGAAATGGAGGAGGAAGGCAAAACATTGGGAGGAAGACCACCCTAAGGCTGACAGGCCTAACAGTGAAGAATGACCAAGGATAAAGAGAAAGACATGCACTGCCATGGAGTGCTAAATCAGGAGGACTGTGACACAGTATTTTCATGCAGACCTCTGGTTACATCTCACTCTTTCCCTGCACCTTTTTTTTTTTTATGTTTGAAATGCTTTATTTGAAGAGAAAACATAGCGAACGACAAATACAAGTCATATAAAGAGCATTGTCATACAAAATCAAAAAGAGAGAAAAATAATAAAGGGTCATTACGCGCTAAACCTAAGGGACCTGAGGAAAAAATACAAAAAGCATTTTATAAAATTTTAAAGGGAACCAAAAGGAAAAGGGGGGAAGAGGAGAGAAAGGGGAGGAGAAAGGAAAGAAGGGAAAAAGAAAGAGAAAGGGAGATATGAGGCGTTTAAGAGAAGAGTAAGTGATATAGTCAGAAAGAAAATAGATAGAATAGAAAGAGCAAATAAGCCAAGGGTAGGGAATAGTTGAAAGGCAGGGAATGAAAATGTAAATGTGAATAAGATAAAAGGAATAGAGAGGAAGAAAGGAAGAGGGAGGGTAGAGCCGAAGTCTCTCATGGGGGTTTGAAATTCTCAGAGGATAAAGGAGAAACAGATTTCGATTTCAGAGCCATGGAATCAAGATAAGTTGTGAGAGGCAGCCAGAATAGATCTCTATTGAGAGTAGGAGTGGAGGCAGCAGCGAAGCGAACATCAAGTCTGTGATAGTGACAGAGGGAGTTCCACCAACATTGTATCGAGAGCTTAGAAAGATCCTTCCAGTTAGAAGAAATGTGTTGGAAAGCCAGAGCCAACATGAGATCTAATAGACCTGAGGAGCGAGAAGGAATGTCAAGAGCGTCAGAGATACTACCTAAAAAAAGAAGAGGGATAGAGTACGGAATAGAGATAGAAAATAGGCGAGAGACATAGGACCACACCTGATCCCAAAGTGCTAGAACAGAAGGACACAGAAAAAGTAAATGATACAGATCAGCATTAGGGGCAGAGCAGGTCCAACAGGTAGAGTCCTTATCAGGAGAGAAGCGAGAAATAGAAAGGGGGGAGAGATAAAGTCTATGATATAGAAAGAACATAGATTGAGTTAGTGAGGCAGAACGGGAGATTTTTAAGGATCTGACCCAGACTTTGTCCCAAACAACTATAGACCATTCACAGCCCAAATCAAGCTCCCAAGCAAGTTCCAATTTAGATTTCGGACGAGTCGGATTGGGGGAGGAGAAAAACTTATAAATAAGAGAGGCTTTGGGGAGAGCAGAGAGAATCTGAAGAAGCGAGGACTGGGAAACAGAAGAGGATGACAAGGGGAGAGAGTAGTAGACCTCAAGTATAATGGCCATTAGGACAGTGAATCTATGGAAGAAAGACTGGGGACAGTGAAACAGAAGTCGGAATCGAGGAAAAGAACATGGGAGAAAACCATCAAAAAGCTGGTTAACCCATATCAGCCCCTTAGATCTCCACGCAGTCCAGCAAATAGGACAATTATGGAGGAGAATAAGTGAATTGTACCAAATAGGGGAAGCCAAAAAGGATTCACGGGAGATCGGGTCAGGACGGACCAGAGCATGTAGAAGAGAAGTAGTATGCTTAAACAGGGGTAGAGGGGTGGTTAAATTCTTAGCGGTGAAATGTACAGTTTCAGATAGGGAAAAAGGAGAGAGGAGTGAGCGTTCAATAGAGAGCCAAAGAGGAGCTAGAGGAGAAGGTGTAAGGACAAGCCACTTAGAAGCCTGACGGAGAGAAAAAGATTTATGATAAAGACGAAAATCCGGAAAGTTGACTCCGCCATTGGCCTTTGGTTTACGAAGGGCAGCAAGCGCAACTCTCGGTTTTTTATTATTCCAGAGGAACTTAGAAAGATAGGAATCAATGCGTTTGAAATAGACATCAGGGATATGAATGGGGAGCATGGAAAAGATGTATATAAGAATGGGAGAAATCATCATTTTGATCGAGTCCAGCCGACCCCACCATGAGAGAAAAAGAGGATTCCAAGAAGAGAACAACTTATCCATGCGGGATAGTACAGCGGACATGTTCAACCGAATAGATGAAGAAATGGAGTTAGAGAACCAGATTCCAAGGTATTTAATTTTAGAGGGATTCCATGCAAAGCCGGTGGCCGAAAACTGATGAGGGAGACAAAATTTAGTAAGAGGGAGGATCTCAGTTTTATCGGAGTTGATCTTGTAACCAGAAACTTGGGAAAAAGAGTTAAACTCAAGTAGTAAGGCCGGAATGGATTGGTCAGGATCGGAAATAAACAAAAGAATGTCATCTGCATACGCAGAGAGTTTCAAATGAGTTTTGTCATAAGGGAAGCCAGAAATAGAAATGTTGTTTCTAATGGACGAGAGAAACGGCTCTAAAGCTAGGACAAAAAGTAAAGGGGACAAAGGACAGCCCTGGCGGACGCCACGCTGTAAAGGAAAGTAAGAGGATATCCGGCCATTAACTAACACAGACGCTTTAGGAGAGGAATAAAGTAAAGAAACAAGAGAGATAAAATTAGGACCAAAGCCGTGCCAACGGAGGGAGGCGAACATAAAGGACCAATCTACTCTATCAAAAGCCTTCTCGGCATCAACTGATATAGCAGCTAGAGAGAAGTTGAGAGAAGGTACCTTATTGAGAACATTGAGAAAAAGACGGGAATTATCTGAGGTAAGTCTACCCTTTACGAAACCGCATTGTTCCTTACCGATAAGGTGTGGGAGGAAAGAATCTAAGCGCCGGGCAAGAAGTTTAGCAAATAATTTATAGTCTACATTAACAAGGGATATTGGGCGATAGTTCTTACAAAATTGCGGGTCACGACCATCTTTGGGTATTAAGCAGATCGTAGCCTCGTGAAAGGTACCAGTAGCCGTGCCGGAGGTGAAGAAGGATTGAAAGAGGGAGAGAAGTTTGGGAAGCAAAAGATCTGAAAAATGTAGATAAAATTCCACAGAGAAACCGTCCGGACCCGGAGATTTACCCTTGGTTAGAGATGTTAAGGCGCTATCCAGTTCGGTGACAGAGAGGTCAAGCTCAAGATCAGGGAAATTAAGATGAGAGGTGGAGGGGGCAGGAATTTTGTCCAAGTAGGATTGAATGAGAGTAGCCGAAGGGGGGTATTCAGGGGTATAAAGAGATTGGTAGAACTGTTGGAATTGGGCGAGTATATCCTCCTCCTTGTGGAGGAGACGGTTATCGTTGGAATATATTGAATCAATCAGGTTACGCTCCTTGCGGGACTTAAGATAGTTGGCCAGAAGCTTACCTGACTTGTTACGACCTCCGTAGTAGCGGGCGCTGCTGCGGAGAAGTAATGAGGATGCATTGTCAGTAGAAATTTTGTTAAACTCGAGTTTGGCGCGTATAAGGTCTGGTACAACAGTTGGAGTAGAAGAGGTGTAGAATTTATGTTCCAGGGATTTGATATGAGAGAGAAGGTCTTTTTGTTTCTTAAGATAAGATTTCTTTTTCTTTGAGACAAAGTCAATCACAAAGCCGCGAGCCGTAGCCTTGAAAGAGTCCCAAATAACATGAGGGGGTAACGAGGGATCAGAATTGAGTAGGAAAAATTCCGTGGCAAAGGAAAGAAAAGAAGAAGAAAAGAGGGGATCTAGGAGGAGAGAATTATTAAAGCGCCAGCGGGAGGATTTGGGATGAGGGGGAAGAAGATCAAAAACGGTGACAATAGGAGCATGGTCTGAGATAACTATCGGCTCTATAGATGAGGAAAGAAGATTTTGAGAGAGAGACTGAGAAAGGAATATATAGTCAATCCGGGAGAAGGAGGCATGAGGGGGTGAGAAGAACGAATAGTCCAAAGAGTCAGGATGGGACAGTCTCCATGAATCAAGAAGGTGAGATTTGGAGATAGTGTCAAGGAATTGTGTATGTGATTTGTGGGGGGTGAAACGGGCAGAGGATTTGCGATCAAGAAACGGGTCAACAATTTGATTACAATCCCCCCCCCAGAATGAACAGAGAATCACTGTATTGGAAACACTTAGAAGTTATTAGAGGCCAAAAGTTACAATCAGGGTGAGTGGGGCCATATACATTAAAAACAGTCAAGGAAACAGAATTGATTAACAGCTTAGCTAAGACCCAACGACCCTCAGTATCATTTTCTTGAGAAAGAACTTTACATTTTAACTTCTTGTGACACAAAATGGCCACACCATTCTTTTTGTTAGAAGTAGGAGAAAATAAAACCGTTCCCACCCAACCTCTTTTTAACTTAAGAGACTCCGCCTCAGAGAGATGAGTCTCTTGCAAAAGAACTAAGTCAGGAGTGTAAGAGGCTAGATGGGAAAGCACTCTCTGCCGCTTAATAGGGCTAACAAAACCTTTCACATTCCATGAAATAACTTTAAATTAAATCACAATAAAGTGTGCCAGAAACAGAGAAAAGGGATGAAACCAAAAACGCCACAAAGGAGAATAACGAGCGGGGGAAAGACAAGAGCAGGACAAAAGAAAGTCGAAGGACATGGTGAAAAAAGAGCAAGGAAAGAGGAAAGGAAGGAAAGGGGAGAAAAAGAGGAGAAGAAGAAGAGACAGTACATATCCAAAACGGACGACTGAAGAAAACATACCTGAAGGGGGAAGGGAGATAACAAGATGACGACGATGGGGTGTGGGAGGATTCGACAAGAACAGCCCTCCGAACCGGAGAGCAACAACCACCGCAACAGGACGGACTATGAGGAAGACGGATCAAATGGTACGAAGAGGACTACAAGAGGGTTGGTCGAACAGAAAATCTAGGGGAAGGAAAGAGAAACATGTTATGCAGGAGTCATGGGGAGATAAACAATGCACAAAGAAACCAATGTATGCAAAAACAGAAACCTAGACAACAGCCATTATACAATCATATCAGGCAGAAGAAGAGTCAACCGAGTAGGGAAAAAATTCCAGCAAGAACCTGTAAGGAGAAAAAACCAAACAGGTAAATAGTCAACCAGTAGGAGGATTAGATGTATCCATGCCAGCGTTAGTCTGAGTGTGGATGAATTTCTTGAGCTCAGCCGGGTCTTGAAAAGTCCAAGTATTATTTTGATGAGTTACCTTGAAGGTACAAGGGTGAAAAAGGCCATATCTAGCTCCCATAGAACGTAGGGGAGCACGAAGAGACAGAAATTCTTTTCTTCTGGCAGCAGTGGCACCAGAGACATCCTGAGAGAGATAAACTCTCTGACCCATCCAAGATACTTGGCGTTTCGCTCGAGCTGTGGAGAGGATCAGGAGGAGGTCCGTAAATTTAAGAAAGAGGATAATGACCCCCCGCGGTTTGGTGGAGGAGGAGGAACGAGGACCAAGTCTATGGGCTCGTTGGATACTAAGAGAGGTGGTAGCAGGAAGGTCTAACAATTTCAGGAGGAAAGAAGAGAAGAACGTGACAGGATCATCACCCTCCAAGGATTCCGGCAGGCCATAAACGCGCAGGTTATTCCTCCTGTTCCTGTTTTCCAAATCCTCAGTATGCTGTTGAAGGGTAAGAAGAGACTTCTCCAGAGAGGAAATGCGATGGGAATTTGACTGAATTTCTGGAACCTGCTGCTCCACAGAAGAAACACGGGCCTCCATAGTTGACCATTTGGCCTCAAAAAGCTGCATCTTAGTGTTAGTCTCCTCCACGAATGGGCGCAAAGCGCGAATCTCCTCAAGTATCAACTCCATAGAGATAAGGGGGGGGAGATGACACAGGTGGAGGAGGAGAGGAGTCCGGCTTCAAGCGCTTAGGTAAGGAGGCAGGAGGAGAAGACTTACTGGAAGAAGGTTGTGATGAAGAAGAGCGGGAGGGACCTGCTGTCGCCATTTGCTCTGTGGAAGGAGGATGAGGAGAATGGCCTGATGGTGAGGAGGAGGCAGAGGAAGGCGGAGCCTTCGAGGGCACAAAGACAAACTTCGGATTGCGAAGCTTGCCCATAGAAGCTTAAAACGTGCCAGTGATAGTGAGCAAAAGTCAAATAAGCAAGCCAACACAACAATCTGGGCTCAGAGGCAGGGAATGTCAATATGTCAACATGTCCGGTCTAAAAAGCCCAGCGGCTATCAGGAGTAATAGGGGACACTTGGAGAAGTCATGAAGACACTCCGGGCCTGGAAGTGATGTCAGCAGATATTAGGAGATGTTTCCACACATAGTAAGTGTTTAAATAACGTTGCCCAATAACACGTTTAGTACCACATAAGGTTTGGCAGAAGTATCCTTAAGAGTGTATAAAAGTCACAGAAAAAGAGCCCCTGGTGCAAAAACCATCTCCATGCGCCTCCATAGCGTAGAAAACAAATTAAATCATTTCTCTGAAGGGTTAAAGCAGGTGTGTAATCCTCAGGGTGCAGCACAAAACCACAGAGATATTCACCTACCAGGGAAGTTGTAATGAGTCCTTCATGCAGCTGTCCCTTGGAAAAGCGCTTATCAAATAGAAATTATTCCACATTGTCATGAAGAGCAGAGCGCGTCTGAGAGCATGAGGAGAACTTGCTGCTCCAGGTGCGCGCGCCGGTTCCAGACGAGCAGCGCTGAGGCGACAAAATGGCGGGCGTTCTGAGGAGCGCATTCAGCGCGATGAAAACGGCGTATTCCGGGCGCGAAAGTGTTCACCTTTGGCTCACCAGGGGCACATCACGCTCCGCTAGCTGGAGCATCTCAGTAAGCTTGACGAAAGAGCGTGAGGACTGCTGTAATTAATACGGGTCCGTCCCGGTGCGGCGGAGCTCCGGAGCTAAGCGGCCATCTTGATCAGCGTCCAAGCCACGCCCCCCTTCCCTGCACCTTTTAACGCCCGTATATGTCAGATCTCGGTGCGGAGTCCTCCTGCCACAGCTAGCCTAGGAAATTGGATTGAGAACATATAAATCAGAGCTGAGCCAATCAGCTGCTAGCATACCACTGACTAGGAAAATGTGCCTCTATGTCTCACAATTCCTGATCCATCATGCCACCAGACGTTGCATCCCATAACACGCTATCCACACCTTGGTGGTCACCACACATGACATGGAGGCACTTCTCAAGTAGGCTCAAAGCATACTTCCAACCATCAACCTAGGTGGTGTAAGTTGCTACCCACGTGGATTAGCGCTTCAGCACTCCTCATAAGAGTAGTAACCACTATACAAATGCCATTATGTATTATACCTGCAAAAAAGAGAAATTGTTTCTTGAAACATCGGTGGAAGGATACAACTCATCCAATCTAAAACCAGGGTAAAGCTGTAATGCTTCAAGCACTGGACAAATACAAACATAGGGAGGAACACAATTGGTTCAGACACAGAGAATGGAAAGGACATGCAGGCCTCCTATCATGAAGAGGCTGACTTGAAATTCATTATATGTAGTATTGTTTACATAGCAGTCTGTGACAGGCAGCCGAAGTTGTTTGTAGCAACCCAGCTAAAGTGCTTGCAAGAGTGAGAAAATTAAATAGCAAATGTAGGTTGGTGGAAGAAAGAGGCATGGGATGGATTCAAGACTACGTTGTCCTGTTATAATACATCCTTTGGCAGTGCCTCAGGAAAGTTTTGGGATAACTGTGGCAATTTTTTTTTTTTTTTTTACAAATGAATCACTGGGCTTTGCTTCTTATTTGAGGGCCCCCTTTACTGACTTAAGGAATCTGCACAATTGCTCTAGCTGGCATAGAATGTGTTTTCAAGGTCTCTCTCTCTCTCTCCCTCGCTCTCTCTCCATTCTTTTTATTTTGTCCTTTTTGCCTTCTTATTCATTGCTCTCATGTTATTTCTCTTTCTTATGCTCTGTTTTTTCTTTCTTCTTTCCTCCCGCCTTTAACTTTTTTCCTACCTCTTTTCTCTCTCTCCTCTTTATCTTCTCTCTCTCTTTTCTGTACTGTTTTCTCCCTTTCTATATTTTGACTTTCTTCTCTTTCTCTTCCCTTTCTCTCCTTTCCTTTTGACCCCTTTCTCTCGTTCTTGTTCAATTATATCATTTTTATTTTTTTGCAGTTTTATATAGCACTAACTCGACCCAAAGGTATTAGAGCACCAGTTGCATTACAGACACACACATTCATTTTTAGGCACGAGGAGATTCGGCCGCTCTAGCTGTTAAGCCACGCCCATCTATATTAAACCGTTTTTCGGTCTGGCCTAGAGACATTTTTTGCTTGTTCGCCGCCAGATTTATTTAATTAATACAAAATCTTGAATAAAGAATACATGCATGGTTTGGGAGGGGCCTTTGTATCAGCCCTCTTCACCCATTGATCTGTTGAACTGACATTCACATTTTGCTCAAGCCACCATACATCATGGGGCAGTGGGTAAATCTGCTTCAAGCTGATGACATTTCCCATGATCGTATGAGCACATCCCCCTCACAAGAAGTCCACTTCCGTGCCAGAGTAAAGGATTGGCTGAGTGGGGCAATACTTTACAAATTCCTTTGTTCATTCTTTTCTTTACTCATGCCATTTTCTTATGTGTCGTCATATGTCCTCAGCGTCTAGTAATTAAAGTAACCTGACAGTACACTAACGTTCTCAAGAGTCCTTCATCCCGTTTCAAAGTTTTTGATATCTCGTCCAAAAACAACTTTAGCTGCCTTGCCAGCAACATGTATTACAATTATGAAAAAATCATAAATAGCAATACATAGATTTAAATATTTTATGTCTTCATCCTTTGCTCTGGTAAATAGCCTTTCACATTTTGCTTCCACTCACCACAGCATAGATCGCGGGTTAGCCCACGTCAGTCACTGGCTCTTGCGCTGTGAGTGATGGAGTTTGGCATGATCACATGTGCCTAAAAACTAACGCACCTGAGTGCCAGTGCTAGTGACCCAATGTCTCCTCTCGTCTCTTTCTTTCTTTATATGTTTGGCTTTGCTAGTGTTTTTTCTTGTTTTGAAGGACCAAGCAGAACCCCACAGACATTTTAACTTTTATAATATTAATTTGAGTTCCACATACTTGGAAGAAAAACATATCAGTTTTGCTAAGCTAGGCCTGTGCGTTTTACCAATGCTTGTTCTAAAATATCTCATTTTCCTATACTCCCCTATCCCACACAACCCGCAACAAAGTGTCCCGACCATTCCAGTGAAAGGCCCCAATATACAGAAAACAGCGTCAGGTTCGCTGGTATTTTGTTACTCTGCTTTCCTTCATGAAACCACAGTCCCTCATCCGTGTTTATTACTGCAGTGCTATGACCTAGAATACACACATCCAAACCCTAAAGTGCTGCCCAGGACGCAGGCTGCCTGGGGGATTGAAGCTGCCTTTAATTATGATGCACATTATCCGTCAAACAGCATGGGTAAAATCTCCTTTTAGGCTTTGGATTTGCAGTAATCGTCCTTAAACCAGGGAGTTAAAAATAGCCATGCTGGACTGGTCACCAGTGCTATTCTCCTGAGCGAAAGAGTGTTTTGATGTTGTGACTTCAAAAGGAGAAAGGAGTTTTGTTTTGCTCAAACATTTATCCACATACACTTTTTTCCGGTCCATGCATATAAATGAGTTTTATAATACTAGTAGTAGTAATAACAATAATAACAATAATAATAATAATAATAATAATAATAATAATAATAATAATAACAATAATACTAGCAACAACAATAATAGTAATTATTTTTAGTATTCGTATTAGCGCAATTATTTAGTATTATTAATATTTAGCTTTTTTTGTATAGCATCATTTAAGAAAGACTCTGTGTCATGAACAGAATTTATGGCAATGCGGGTTTAACAAAGCCTGACCGTGCATGTAAGAGGAAAGAAGAACTGCAGATTTAAATGTATTCAAACTCACATTACTGAATAAAGGGTGATTTGAGTTGTCACAAAAACAGTAATTTTGTTCACTATCTTATTCATCTGTTCACCAGGAATAGTCTGCCTGCATCCCCTATGAGGATGTGGAACAGGCCTTTATCCCTTTACATATCTTACTCGCCCACCTCCTCCAACCTACTTTTCTCCTCAGTCCTCTCCCTCATCCCTTTAAATTTCTGCCCATCACGCCTGCTCCTTAGTCTGCCATACCGCTTTAGTCATTTTCATGCTCTGACACTTCCTGGTTCCTCCTCTCTTACAAATCTTTACTGTTTGATTGTTATTTGTTATGTGATTTGAATCACTATTAGCACCCACAGTAGGGTGTTGGGAGCTGGATAGCGCCACCCCTTGCCTTACTGAAGGGTAAAAGGCTGATGGCCACTGAGCTGGAGGAGAGAAGCTCGCAGTAGCGGCTCGTATCTGCACGAAGTGATGGGGAGGGATGAATCGGCAGCGGACAACAAAATAAAATATAACTTACTTGCATCCACGCTCCGGTTTGACTCTGATGCTGCGATCTGGCTCCGGGCTCTGCATGCCAAGACTCCCAGAATCCTTTGGGCCAATCCTGACGCTGTATAAAAGCAGCGTCAAATTTGGCCTGAGCGCCGTGGATTTGTGTTCCTAGGTAGACTGGGAGACTGTACCTCTCTCCAACGCAGCTGGGGTTGGAGAGAGCTTCTGTGCACACAACAGTTTGGCCGTCCTTAGATGGCTGGCTAAACCATCATGCACACTGATTATAGTGCAAAACACTCTCCCACCAGTCTGTCATCTCTAGCCCTGCCCCCAAGCCTCAGCTCCGACAGTCAAAATAAAACGATAATAAACAAGCGTTTATTATCATTTAATTTTTACTTTTCTGGGCTGCTGGTGGGGGGGGGGGGGATGCTTCTCTGCCATAGTAGAGGACCCACCACTGGAAGCTTGTCCCATAATTGCAGGCTAGGGTAATTAACAGTTGGTATTGCCCGCAGGTATAGACAACAATGTTTAATTAGTTCTCTGTATGGAATGCTCAGATTGCCTCCGAATGCTTAAAAAGTTGGCAATAACTCCAGTTGTTTATCTGCATTATGGGTTCAGTGCCCAGAACATAAAGCAGTTGGAGAACAGCTGGCATGGGGTTATTTTTGTGTGCATATGGAATTAGAAAATGGGACCAATGAAATGTGTATCTGTTCTGAAAGCCTCTACACATTACAAGATGGCGGCTTCGTTTCAGGGAAAAGACTCCTGAGGCAGCCTTTGTTTGTTTTTAGCACACTGTCCACATTTAATTGATGGAGTGTTGTCACAATTGTATCCCATGATGAAGGCTGTTCGCTTAAATGCGTCGGTTAGCTATTAGGATGCTATGATCTTGACATGGAGTTTGTAGAAGAATAAAGACACCTGCATTATACAAACTAGTGACTGTGAGTGTACTTTTCTTCCAAAAGGATGGAGGAGAGAATGGAATTTGGAATATATAAAAAACCAAAGGTTACTGGGACGTTATAGTTAGACTCAGATTTCACTCGTACAAAGCCAGTAAAATTCAACAGTTATAGTTACCTGAGCTAACTATAACTTATGCCCCCGCAATGCACTGCTTATGACCTCACATCACTGATGACATGGTCTGGGACATCATTGATGACATCACTGATAACATCTCAAATGACATTACTGATAACATAACTGATGACATCCTTAAATAAGTGTAAATGTGTTCTAAGAGTTTGAGTGTTAAACATATACACTAAGCTATTTCAAAAGTTAGATTAGTATACTAGTTGTACTACTAATGAGTGATAGTATTTCTAACATATGTGATCTGAGTGGCTATGTGACTATCAGTGTGTGAGTGGGTGTCTGAGTGGCTGTATGGGAATGTGAGTGTGTGCATGAGTGGCTGCATGGCTGAGTGAGTGGGTTTCTGACTAGCTCTGTGGGTGTGTAAGTGGTTTTATGAGTGTGTGAGTGGTTTTGTGGGTGGGTGGGTGAGTGGCTGTATGGGTGTGCGATTGGCTATATGGGTGTATACGTGGATGTGTGGGTAGCTGTGTGGGTGAGTGAGTGATTGTGTGAGTGGCTGTGTGGGTGTGTGAGTGGCTGTATGGATGTGTGGGTAGCTGTGTCGATGTGTGGGTAGCTGTGTCAGTGGTTGTATGGGTGACTGAGTGGCTGTGTGAGTGGCCGGATGGGTGGACGAGTGGGTGTCTGAATGGCTGTATAAGTGAATGACTGGATATGTAAGTGGGTGTATGGGTGAGTGGCTGTTTGAGTGGATGTTTGGTTAAGTGAGTGGTGTGAGTCTCTGTATTGGAGATAGTGTCTATGTGAATGGTTTTATGGGTGAGTGAGTGGATTTGGGAGTGTTTGTATGGATATGTGAATGATTATGTAAGTGGTTGTGTGGGCATGTGAGTGAATGTGTGAGTGGTTGTATGGGTGAGTGAGTGGCTCTTTTGAGAGGCTGTATGGGTGGGTTAGTGGATGTGTGAGTGGCTGTATAGGTGAATAACTGGACGTGGCAGTAGCTTTATGGACGAGTGTGTGGCTATATGGGTGAGTGACTAGTTGTATGATCAGGCTCCATGAGTGAGTGAATGGGTGGTTGTGTAAATACTTGTATGGGTCTGTGAATGTGAGTGATTGTGTGGGTGTGTGAGTGGGCATATGAGAGGTTGTATGGGGTTGTTAGTGGGTGTGTGAGTAGTTATGTGGATGATGGCATCAGTGATGTCATTTGAGATGTCATGAGTGATGTCTCTGACCATGTCATGAGTGATGTGAAATATATGGACATAAGCAGTGCATTGTGGGGCATACATTATAGTTAGCTCAGGTAACTGTAACTGCTGAATTTCACTGGTTGTGAACGAGTGAAATCTGAGCCTAACTATAATGCCCTTGTAACCTTTTGTTTCAGTGAATTTCTAAGGTTTTTTTTAATTCTGTTTCCTAACTATAACGCCTCTGTACCCATTATTTTTTTCAGTGAATTTCTACCTTTTTAAAATTCTATTTTCTAATGCCCCAGTAACCTTTGGTTTTTAATGTGAATTTGTAAGGTTTTTTTTTTAATTCAGTGAGTGTATGTGTGTCTGAATAGGTTTGTGGGTGGGTGTGTGAAAGGATGACTGGGACTGTAAGTCAGTATATGAGTGCCTGAGTGGGACTGTGAGTGGGTGTGTGAGTCTCTGAGAGGGTCTGTGAGTCAGTGCAAATGAGTGAGTGAGAGAAAGTATGAGTGATTCTGTAAGTGGGTGCATGAGTGTCTGTGTCAGTGAGTGGGTGTACGTGTCTGAGTTCATCTGCGAGTGGGTGCATGAGTGAATGGGTCTATGAGAGGGTGTGAGAATGTCTTAGTTGTTCTGTGAGTGGGTACAGGAGTGCCTGAGTGTATTGCCTATTTTCTGCCTTTTTTTCTGGTCTCTTCTGACCTTTATTTTGCCTCTTTCTGCTCGCTGCTGACCTTTAACTTGCGTCTTTCTGCTAGTTTTTAGCATTTTTTGTGCCTCTTTCTTTTCACTTTTTACCTTTATCCTGCCTCTTTCTGCTCATTTCTGACCTTTATTCTGCCTCTTGATGCTAGTTTCTGACCTCTATTCTGCCTCTTTGTGCTAGTTTCTGACCTTGATTCTGCCTCTTGCTTGTTGCTGACCTTTATTCTTCCTCTATCTGCTCACTGCTGACCTTTATCTTGTCTCTTTCTGCTCGTTACTGCTCCCGCTCCCTGGAAGTGTACTGTTTGATTTTGCTTGGCGGGAGCTATGAGCTCACGCTGAGCTAAAGCAACCAGCTATGTCCCAGGAGTCGGCACCCTGGGACATAGCAGAAGCCTCCCTGGGGAGTGGCAGTCTCCAGGGTCATATATGGCTTCCTTTTCTTTGCGTGGGCCTCCATCGGGAGGTGGTGGTCCCCGGGCCAAGAACAGCCTGGCAGGGGGGCTGTGTGGCCCCCTCCATTAAAAAAAAAAACCCGGGGAGGTGGTGGCCCTGGGATGTAGGGGTACGTAATTCAATTAGCCCCGGGGAGTTGGTGGTCCCATAGGTAACAAGGCTTCGCTCACTGCGATTTTCTATGGATTAAGAGAAAAACGGAGGATACTCTGTCATTGGCAGTCAATCAATGACCTTTAACACATTCATTGATTTAGTGCTTCACACTGATCGCCAACTGAAAGAGTGGCAGGCTGAAAGATGTGGAAACTGGTATCATGGTATTCCACTGGCTCCAGCTGATCTGGTTAACGCTACGTCTGCTGTAGAACCTATGCAGTTACAACATTTAAGTAAAAATATCAGAGAACAAGAAATGGTTTATGTATCAACAGTGGAAAAGGTGGAGACTTTGTGAGAAAATGTTCTCTGTTGGAAAGCAATGAGAATGCACAACCTTAAGTAGCAGACCAAATCCTATTTGAATCATCTATAAAGAAGGCTATCCTGAGAGATGTCAAGATAAGGGGGTTATGTAGACTCGGTTATGTAGTCACCTGTAGGAATGCTCCCCATAGGCTATATTAGAAATCCAAGAAAGCTATAGAATATCAGGCTGTGGTGACTGGGACATCAGGATCAACATGAAGGAAGTTAAGGGAAGGGACTTTCTTGTCATGAGTGGTAGCAGGGCTATATGAGCAGTCCTCTGCCCTTAGGAAGGTTCCTTGAAACTTTCTGTGTTATATTAGTTCCTTCACTGTCACTACTGTTTGTTCACTGTTATTGTGTCCAGCACTTTTGTTGTTTAGTTTCTCGCAATTCCCTGACCATCTTTCCTGAACTTTGACATGTTCTCTGGATTACAATTTGGTTTTATTTGCTGGCCAGTTGCCTGAACTCTGTCTTGCCATATGGATTACGATTTAGTTGTGTTTGCTGAACAGCTGCCTGAATGATCTCTGACTTGCACTCTGAATTATGTTTTGATTATAGTTGTTGTGCTCTTTCTCCCACGTCTTCTCTGAATTCCAGGTACGCTTTTGACCCAGGAATCCACCGCTGATGTTAACGGCTTCCTTCGCTTGTGCGTTAGGTTCCCTGAAGCCTGCCATATGTAGCTTTATACATTTGACATTCCCATTTGAGAACTGTAGTGTGAATCACATGAAGTATGAGAAACGTGTGGTTGACGAGATTGCAACACTCCAGCTATCTCTTTTCTGTATTGATCCCATTCCCTTTCCACTCCAGGGTTTAATTCTGTTACTCGTGCTTGTTCAGGTAGGCTTGGAGTTATGTTCTGGGGAGTGGTGTGGATTGTCTTTAGACTCTGTTGGTCAAGACCCACATGTCTTGACAAGAGGCACATGGTTCCCAACACATTCTTCCCTAATTTGCTTTAAGCTCATCACCCACTCATTCTTTATTTTTGTCCTTGATTTTTGATTTCTTGCTGCTGGATTCCATTTGGACTCCTCTTGTGGATCCTTTGGACTGCCTCTTTGCTCTTCCTGATGTCAGGTTGAGTTTGATTCCTAATGTATCGACTAGTATGCAAATCTCCATCTTCAATGAAGCATTATCTGCTTCACAATGAGGTTTTTTTGCCTTTGTGCTTTTTCCTCCTAACTGGATCTTATTAAGTAGATATCTCTCACCTTTCCTGTATGATATACTATGCAGGGTGACACCATGGCTGCTTAGTGGATCCCCCCTTTCCCCAGGCAAAGAAATAGTCAGTTCAGGAATTGTACTCAAGCTACATGGTATTTTTCTCTACGCACTAGAATTTCACAAGCACTTATATAATCTGATTCTAAGAATCTGTTGACTGATGCTGTGGTTATCCCGAGACATCTGTTACTCATGATCATCCTGTAGTTCCATCTTATGTGGTTGAAATTGTTCAGTCTTTTTTACACAGAATGAAAGTGAATCAGGAACAGAGAGATCTGAGTTAATAAGAAGATCTCCATCTCAAGACTCCTTCACTTTTATGAAAATATTAGTATTTCAGTCAACAAGGCCTTTTAGTTATCACTAATGAACTACAATTGGATGTAAATAAAATGTGTCATGATTCTGAAATTTCTGGTGATAGTTGAGTTAAAACTGCCTTGGGTTTCATATTAGGATAGTATTGGTGGTCAGCTGTTTAATCTGACAACAGAGTATATCCTTGCGTGTCCTATTTATGCCCAACACAAGCCAGTACAATTGAACCCTTTTGTACATTTACAACCATTACGAGTGGCTCCTTCACCTTATCATACGTCTATAGACTACATAATAGATTTTCCACCTTCTAAAAATGTTGAATAATAATGGTTACTGTTGATACAGTTTCAAAAATGCACATTTTCTCTTTGGCCAAGTAACCCACAGAAGAGAAAATGGCTCGCTGTTTTAGACAGTTTTTTTTCTTCTTCCTGTGCTGCCTCATACCATTATTCTGGATAGATACTCAATGTCTTTCCCGTTTTCAGATTGCTTTTATGACGCCTTAGGGATTGAGCCAGCCTTTTCTTCTGGTTATCACCCTCAGTCAAATGACCAAATATAGAGTACCAATCAAAGTTTGGAGCAGCATCTTTGGTGCTAGTGAAGTGAAATCCAAGCTAATTGGGTCTCCTAACTAATAATTGCACAATTTCCCTGCAATTAGCAACTCATGCAGTTTCCAAGGTTTCAACCTTTTATTGCCTGGACGGTTTTCATCCATTCGTTTTTTAATTCATCTCCTCTAATTAATTAATTTGTTCTGGCAGATATTAATTTTGTGAATCAGTTACAGAAGCCAAGACAGCTTGTTTCTTGAAAGTTTAAAATGATGAAGGCGTCTGCTGATAAATCAAGATCAGGTTTCTCTCCTTCAGCTTCAGGAGTTAAATTTGGACTGTCTTCATGCTTTCTTCCTTGTCATGCATTGCCAGTCAAATTTCAACCAGGAGTGTTTGACTCATTTATTAGAACTCATCAGATCAATCCTGTGGAAATCCATTTGAAATTGTTTTGCAATTGGAAAATTCATTCCATCTTTCCAGATCCTGATCGTCATCCTGCAGAACCTCCTCCAATGACAGTACAAGACAGCCAAAATATGAAGTTCAAATATTTAAAATGTTTGTGATTCTCAAATGATCACAGGCCACTTTCAATTCTCAATTCATTGGAAAGACTATCCACCAAGGGAGCAATCATGGAAAGATGTGTTTGCAGTTTGTGCTCCCGTGTTAGTGTGCCCTTTCTTTCAAAAGATATCCTGATGAACCTCTGGTTTTACCATAGGTTGTCCATGGTCAGTGGAAGACCATGAACACACCACACACTTAGAGGGTGTGTTGCTGAATTCTACTCCCAGCAAATAGCTGGTTGTCTTTGTGTCCTAGAATGTGGTTGTAGTCACATGGACATGTGTTCCTCAATCAGAAAACCCCATCTTCAATCAAGTATTATCATATTTCCAAGGTGTGTTTTTTGACCTTATTGTTTCTTCTCCAAACTGAGGGTCTTTTTAAGAAGACACTTGACGCCTTTCACACGTGTAGGTTTACATCTTTGCTCCTGGGAGGAGATCAACTTTGTCTGGGCAGTCAAAAGGGAAGCTCAACAATGCTTCATTATGTTGTGACCTTGGCAATAATGGAGGTAGTAGGGGGGTTATATAATTAGTTTTTATATTTTTGTATGTTTCTTTGATATTTTTGTGGACGATTTATGCAGGAAATATTTGTATAATCCTGTTGCATTTTTTGAAAATTGATAAGTATGAGTTCTATATTTTGATATTCTGATATTTCCGAAATTTACAATGACAACATTTTCATCATCAATATTATTGTATATTACACTGGGTTTTTAAAATGCTGATATTTTTCTAATTGATTTTGGGAAACAATATTTTTTGTATTACAATGTTTTTGTTATTGCTTTTGTGACTTACAACCAGTGCCATAAATCACAATATCAACTACAACATTCAAATATTTGGAGCAAGCAAACTGTATCTATCCCCATCCCCAACTAACACACACCCAGTTAGCAACTAGTGGCAAGGTCTAGATTTGAAAGCCAGGAGGTCAACCTTGTACCCAACCAGCCTCCATTCACACAACTGTCGGGGAAAAAAAGAATCTCTCTAGTAACAACATGAAAAGCGAAGTAGTTCCCAATGCAGACTTAAATGCCTTAATTTCCTTCAAATGGTGTGCAAGGAATTAGTATGTCCACCCCAAATGGTGAACTTTCTACTGATGTAGAGAAATAAAAAATAGTGGTATCTAATGAAGCCATCGGTGCTCTCTTTTCAAGCTCTACCACATCAGGGTAAAAAAATTCCATGGCACAGTGCGACAAACCACAACTCACAAGATAATTGAAAAATTGACAGGTCAATCATAGATCTTTTTACATAGTCGTAAAACGCTTCGATTTGTAACCCCCTACCCTTACCACTCCAAAGATCATTGCACCGAAGGAGCAAAGTCCATTGCACCAAAGTTTTTTGATTGCTCTCTTTGCAGGACGTCCATTGTCCTTTCACTTGCATTATCTTTTCCCTTGCACCTCATGGACCAAACCAGAGGTACACATCCACTAAAAAGGCAGTTCTTTGCTTTTTCAGGAGAATTCGTTAACAAGCAGTTACAGGCAAGTCCTCTCCTCACCCCTACCTCCAAGGAAGTATCACCTAAACGTTCTGGTATTATCGAAGCAGGCTCAAGAGTGTCTCCCTCACCACTGCAACTAGATATGTCCATTCAAACCCACCCAGTTCAAGAGACTGAATTCTCACTAGGGTGCATTTCAGGAGCATGCATCTGAAAACACCTTGCTGAATTGCTTTCCATTCTGAGCCTGGAGTCACATTTGAGCTCCAAAACTGAGGGCCAACCTAAATCTGTTAATCGCCAATTTAACACATTCATGCTAAACTCCTATGGGCAAGATAGTCCAAGGCATTTTTAAAGCACCCTCATAATTTATAAGGTTCTATTCAGTACATTGGAAGGATTCTCCTGTGAAATGCTCCTCTGAATTAGAAATGCAATAACACTGTCATCCCTCCATTAAGTGCAAAAGCTGACTAGATGTCGCTGAATTAGATATTTGTTGGCAGGACAAAAAACCACTGCATCCCGCCAGTGCTGTTTAAGAGTCATAGTTCAAACAATAAGTGAACATCAAGTAGATGGCACAGTCTGCGGTGCATTGGACGATCTACAAGTGTTCAGATGCGTACTTACACGAGAACTGGAAAGCTTTAGCTCTGAGAGGTTTTCGGTCAGTGCCTTGGGCTGGTGTAAAGATTTAAATGCCCACTTTGAAATGCCCAGTGAAAAGTAAAAAGCTTTTGTTCAGAAATACTGTGAATGCCCTGCCTGCTGCAGCAAGCACTTGGCCGCATCTGGCAGTAATTGTAAATGCAATTATAATTTTTATTGTATTTATTTATCGCATATAGCACCTGACGAGGCGCAATAAGCGCTTGAGGTGAGTAGCACAATATTCCGGAACCCAAGATTAAAGGTTAATAGTTAGTAAAAAAATATTTTCTATTCTTTGTGCACCAGTTCTGTTAGGCTTGTGCTCTTGGTTTCTTGTGTGTTTAGTAGAGTTTAGCATAGGAGTTTAGAATGATGGAAATGGGTTTGAAAGGGGAAGTAGTAATTTGTTTTTGTAAGTAGTGGTTGTGTGGGCCTGTTAGTTGGGTGAGATGTCTAATAAAAGAAGGGGAGCGTTTGAGAAGGGTGTTTGGGGGGGTTCATAGTAGTCAGAAAGGTTAGGGATGAGTCAGAGAGAGGAGGAATTGGACAAAGGTTGAAAGGAGGATTATTTTCATCTTTTTATTTATATCAAAAAACGGAAATTAACCTATTCATCCACATATTCACAGGACATATGTTAAGGATCTATCGGCTGGAGAAAAACCTATGTAAATAGCCATATGTCCCCAGAAGCAGTAATATTCACATGGTCTAATGTGCACATTTATCTTGTGGAGAAGTATGCAACCATTTCATGACATTTCTTAAAGTTTTAATAGCAGGCATAAACTAGTCAGTAAATGAACAAATATGTACATCGAAGCAGCATTTATGACTTTTTTTATATACGCATGTGTCTTGTGGTGTAATAAACATTTTCTCCTTATATGAATACATCTGCTTATAGGAGGCATAGTTCAAAGTACACTGAAAGTTGTATAACAGCAACTTGATCTCTATACTGTGAGAAGCATAGTTGATCATGTCTGCCTATACTGTTATGGTGCACTATTGTGTAGTGAGCATAGTTGTCATGTGGAGAAGAGCCATGTATTGAATAATCTTCTGAAACTAAGACGGTTGTTACTAGATCTTATGTTTTTCGGTAGGTAATTCCATAGTTTGGCGCCTTTAACAGAGAAAGATGTTCTACCCATGGTTTTCTCTTGTATATAGGAACGTTGAGGCGGGGAGCAATTCTGGAGCAAAGGTTCCTTTGTTGTATATATTTGTTGATTTTCTTCCTGATGAAGAGTGGTCCTTTGCCATGTATTGCTTTGTGTGCAATAGAAAGCAGCTTGAAGGTGGATCTTCTGGCAACTGGTAGCCAGTGGAGGGCCTTCAAGGCAGGGAAGATGTGTACTTGTGGCTTTACATGTAGGAGTAGTATAGCAGCAACGTTCTGAATCCTATGCAATCTTCTCATAGTTGACAAAGGTGAGTTGTGATACAGACCATTACCGTAATCCAGTGTTGATAGAACAATAGAGATTGTAACCTGAACCTTGCGAGGGAATACGTTTCAGTGTTTTCATTGTGAGAAAGCTTGATTTGGCTACATTGTCCACTTGTGCATTCATAGGCATCCATAGTAATGTAAGGTTTCTTACTTTCTTAGATATTTTTGGCAGTGGTTCTAGATTCTAAGGCCAAGAGTAGAGCTGGTCATAGCTTTTCCAGTTGCCACAAGTGAGTATTTTGGTTTTGGAGGCGTTCAATTTGAGATGGGTCCATGTCATCCACTGTTCAATGGACCATAGGCAATTGAAGATTTGTGATGTTCTAGTGTCCTTTGGGTTGTCCAATTTCAGAACTAGCTGCTTAGTTATAGCATGTGAAGTCAAAACCATTGATCACACGTAGTAATTATTTCATATAGATGTTCAAAAGCATGGGTGAGATGATTGAGCCTTGAGGGACTCCTGCTCTAATGCTATGTGGTTTAGAAGAGAAAGCAGGAGTGTGAATAATATTTGTTCTATTGTGTAGGTACCATGGGATCCAAGCGAGAGTTGTGCCCTCTATTCCTGCTTCCTCAAGCCTTTGAAATTAGTATGTCATGATCCACTGTGTCAAAGGTTGCTCAAATGTCCAAGAGAAGAAAGGCAGCAACTCCATTCTGGTCTACTGTGTTTTTAAAGCCATCCCACAAAAAGAAAATGACTGATTCAGTGCCTATTCCTGAGCAAAATCCAGTTTGGAAGTCAGAAAGTATTCTCTTCGATGAATTGAGACATCTGGGCGAAAGATCCTTTTTCTATACGTTTGTCCAGGAATGGTCCATTTGCTATGGGTCTGTAGTTGTCGGGGTCTTGATTGTCCAGGGTAGATTCTTTTTTTTTTTTTTTAGTAATGGATGTATGTATGCCTGGGAAAACTCCTGTTGTTAAGGAGGTGTTGATTATTGTTCTGACTGGGATGGCCGCAGAAGGTGATAGAATGTTTTTGAAGATTTGAGGTGGACAAGGATCAGAGGGACAGCCTGCTGGCTTGCCTGCTTTGTCAAGATTCAGAAATTCAGTTAATGATAGCTCTTTGAATTAGCATAGAGGCTGTGCTTGCTTTTCCCTAGATGGTTTTGTGGGAAATTGGTTGGTGCTGTTGTTTGTTTTGTTGTTTAAATAAGAATCAAACATGTTTGCTTTAGGTGTGTAATGATTTGCCAGTTCATTACAAAATTCTTGCAAAATGGGGTAGGTAGTTTCTGTGTTTCTGTGCATTTTGGTTTACGGAATTGTTATAATCAAGTGATAAATACTCGTAGGTTATAAAAGAAGTAGGTTTATTAAATTTAGATCAGGTTACAGGTAGGCCCCACCAGGAGCAGCATCGTTGCTGCTCAGTTCATTCCTTCAACTCCAAACACTCTCAACATTCTGATGACCTCACAAACTGGATGAGCAGCAGGGAATATAGGGACAATGGGAAGCATTCAAGACCACAACACATCCTCCCCCTACAAAAACAATACAAAAATACAATACTAGGAAACAAACAAAATAGTAAATCAGACGTCACAAAATTTCACTACTCATACATAAAGGAATCAAACTCCTTACTCCTGTCTACAACACCCTACCCCAGAGAACCCAAATCCCCTCAACATCACACACAATCACAAGGCAGAACCAAGCACACAATTGCCTTCAACCACTCAACACCTCACAACCTTCACACAGGAACAGGGTTTCTCCTAACCTCTACGCTCTGAGGTGTAACAACGTACCCCCTACAACATGCAATTATGGGCTCACACACTGCCCCTACACCTTTGACCACTTAGGAAGGGTGATCACCCTGGGATTATACATGGTTCCTACACCCCTATCCCCTTAGGAAGGGTGAAAATCCTTGGGCTACACACAGCCTCCTGCACCCTTAACCCCTTAGGAAGGGCAACACTAAGATAAGGGTGCAATACACATGCCCCTAAGTACGCCCTTAACCAACTAGGAAGGACAACAGTAAAAATTGTAATGGGTGTCTCCAAACCCTCACTGATGCCCACATATGATGTGGGCATCCATATCACACATGGCGGATTCAGGTACTTAATCACGACCTTATAGCAGGACCAGGGACTCTACTGCACTTACACAACTCATAACCTCCCAGGGTTAAACAAGGCACGGCCTCACAACACAACCAAACACCCTCCTTCCGCATCCCAGCAGGACATGGGGTAACTATATAATTACACCATGTCAAAATACCTCAGCATTAAAATAAATTATTATTAGGCAGGTCATAAGGTAGGTAACTCATCCTTCCCCACTGGTGAACAATTCCTCACCTAAACATGCAATCCTCCATCATAGTGAGCGAACTGTCACCCGAAACCTGTTGTCAACAGTACTTTTTCTCAATTTTAAGATGAACGATGTCAATTTCTCCTCTTCCGATGGACAACAGTCCTCTACTCTGATGAGCGATGTGCAACATCGTTCTGTTGCCAGTGGCCTCACCATAACTCAAGTGAAGTAGGGCACACACTATGTTTAATATTTTTACACTATCCAAAGACTTAGTGCACCTCACTTTATCTTGAGTGCTCTGACCATTCATGTGTTCCGATAGAAAAAGCGAGGAGAAGAAATGCTGAAAATTGCTCACCAATGCTGTTATGTCCCAGTTCTGTTCACAGCAATTTCATGTACCAAAACGTGGCTCCAAGTTGCAGCTCTCACCACGTTCCACCATTTTTGTTTTTAATGCACCACAATCAGTGCACATTGAATTATAAAGTTACTCTGTTACTCATTTTCCTTCAGCACATGAAATGTGAGCACAACGTCGTTCTCACAATGGGAAGCCACATAACACCTACCAAAGCACTAAGATGGCCACCAGTTGCACTGTGTTTCCTGACGTTCTTTATAATTTGGAGGTTATTGTAGGCGGTCCCTCCTCCTACAATAACGTCAGCCTCCTTGCGCATACTTCACCACGTGCTTGGAATGCTTGAGTGCACTCATCACTCACACCATGCTGAAAGGTCACCACGCGGGTGAACCCTCACCTGGAACGCATGGGTTCCCATGCCGCTCACACAGCTCAAGCTACTGCAATGATATGCTTATTTAAACGTAGGCCTCGTTAATCCTAAACCAACTACTTCAGATGCTGCGCTTGTTTGGCATGGACATATTTGAATATGTGAAAGTACTCACAGACCGATGTCAGTAAATGCTGTTAGACACCTACATACCAACAATCTTCCAATTCAGCCTGAAACAGTTGATTGTACGCACAGTAGGCCCGCATGCATCGCTCGGTCCATTCCATGTTTTCCCCACATAGTCAGTGCTGCAGTCTGTCGCTGCCGGTTCCTCTGATCACCACCTTAAATTGCCAAACATCACACTAGTACAAAAAAAGTTCTGCGGCCTAAATCTTCGGTAGTTGCAGAAATTGAAAACAGGTTGCTAATTGACATCACCAGAACTATATCCGGGTCGGCAGCCACCAATATATTCCAACTAAACGCTGTCAATACACGTTGTTTGATGTAACTGCAATATCAGTCTACTGCATGCCTGTTCAAATGTCCTGAACTGCAGGCTATCTGATGGAAATAGACACTGGTGGGGCTACCAGATGCATTTTTCCGTGATAGGCTTCAATCTCAATATTTTAGTAATCCAATTAGTTTCTTCAGCAGTTACTCTACTTTCTTGTTCCTCAGGTGTGGTTTCTTTCCTTGATCATCGCCAGTGTAATACACAAAGATGAATGCTCGTAGGTTATAAAAGCAGTAGGTTTATTAGGTTTAGTTCAGGTTACAGGTAGGCCCCACCAGGAGCAGCATCCTTGCTGCTCAGCCTATTCCTTTAACGGACACTCCTTCAACTCTAAACATTCGCAATATTCTTATGACCTCACATACTGGCTGAGCAGCAGGGAACATAGGGACAATGGGAAGCATGCAATACCACAACAGGAATTCTTTGAATATTTTATAAAAGAATTTATTAGCACGCTTTGTGTTGTGGATTCAGTTGAAAGAGTATTTTTTTCCCTTTTTGATTGTAGACTTGAATAATCTGTTGTATTTGTGTAGGCATATCTTGTCTTGAGGGTTATTCATTTTGAGCCAGTTGCCTTGAAGTTTAGCAATTTGTTTTTTAAAATTTTATAATTCTGCATTCATCCGAGGAGCGTAATTTCTTCGGTTATGTGTGGATGTTTTCAGCGGAGTTAGGAGATCAAACTCTTTCTTGAGCCATCCATAGAGTGTTTGTACAGAATTGATTGTGACCAGGCCTGTGTTTCAGTAAGCAGGTTTTCCAGTTCCTCCAAATGTAGCTTCTTCCAAGGTCGATATGTAGTTATGGGCAATATAATTTTAGTTGGGGTGATGTTTTGGTGTCTTGTGTTGGAAGGTAACATGCTAGAGGACTAATTGTTTAGAATGTGACTAGATCTGTGTTGGCGAAGATGATATCTATTGTGTGTCCAGTGATGTGTGTGGGATTGGGAACAAGTTGCTGTAGGTGGTGTGGGCCTATGCCAGTAAAAATTGGTTCTCGGGTGTGGCATATTAGGCTTGTCAAACCATATATTGGGTGCATATTTTCAGAATATTGTAAAAAGGTTAGAGAATGTGTCTAGCACTCTGTCTGGGAATGTTGCATTGCTAGGTGGTGGTCTGTAGATAAGGAGAAGGTAACATGAAAAGGTTGGGGAGGGTTGGATTGGACAAGGAGGGCCTCACAAACTTGTAAAGAAACATCCTCAGCTTTGGGAGATTTGTTGTTTCTTTAAATATGACCGATAAGACGCCTCCCGATTTGCCTATGTGATTTTGCTTGACAGTTTGATATCCTGGTAGAACAGCTTAATGCAATACCGGTATCATATCCTCCCCAAGCCATGAATCAGTTATGAAAGGTAAGTGAGGTTTTGTGTCTATCAACAGGTCCAAAATGTGGTTCTTGGTTTTTGAAATGGTGCAAGCATTCTTAGTAGGCAGTCTAAAGAATTTTTGTTGGAGGTGGTGTGAGTTTGTGCTGCAGGAGGATGAGTAATGTCCTTTGACGTTGTGGGTGGTATGCTCTGGTTGGTGGTGTTAACAGTTGGAGGACAGGGAAAGTGTTGTGTTTGTTTATCAATATCTTTCCCCAGAATGCTTAGAAGACATTTTTTAATTCTGGTTGTGTGGGTGGCGGTGATGAGTGTGCTTAAAAATTGACAGGTTGGGCTATAGAGTTATGTGTAATCAGTAGATTTGTTGTGCGATAGACAAGGAGAAGCAAATTTATTAAGAGTGTTGTGGAGTTCCTTCCTTTTGCATATATTGAAGGTGAAAGGTGTATGGGTGAGGGAGGTGGTGGGGCATGAGGGTCATGTACTATGGCTCTGAATTGTGCAATGCATAATAGATGTGTGAGTTAGTGTTGACATTTGTTTGTCTATTGATCCTTTTGTGTATTTGTTGCATAGGGAGGGTGAGGTAGAGATAGGTTTAAATGTATGTTATTTTTGTTAGCATTCAGAGAAGAGCGCATGTGTGTAAGT
This sequence comes from Triturus cristatus, assembly GCF_964204655.1. NCBI lineage: Eukaryota > Metazoa > Chordata > Amphibia > Caudata > Salamandridae > Triturus > Triturus cristatus. The sequence goes on along the minus strand of NC_140587.1, from coordinate 431,254,336 downwards.
ATGTTGGGGTGGTGGAGTTTTTTTCAATGTCTCAGATTTTATTTAGGTAAATTTTGTATGTGTGTATGGTTCTGTTTTTGGGGTAGTAGTAATATCCAGTATGTTGGTGGTGTCATGAGGTGTAGAATTTGAGTTGAAGGGCTGGTGAGTTGAGTATGTTTAAGGGGGGGTGAGATTGTAGTTGACAGTAGAGTCTCTGTGTAGTGTAAGAGTGGGAACATATTTGTTTTGCAAGATGGTTGTAGGCTGGGTAGGGAGATGAATGTGCCTTATTGGTGGAAGAGAGTGATGAAAGAGTGTTGTCACTGGTTGTCATTGGCTGTGTTTGAGAAGAAGAGGATGGCTGTGTGGCAATGTGGTATGACAGCTGGTTAACCAAAGAGGACAGAGGGATGCCATGGCCAGTTCTTGGAGAAAGCAGCTGTATTGAAAGGGATTTGTTTGGAAAGGGTAGGAGTTTCTGTGATTAATTGTGTGTGTTTTTGTTTTATTGGTATGTAATCAAAGCTCGTATTAGGTTGTCTTGTAGTACAGAGTTGAGGTTTGTATAGGAGTGTGTGGGTGAAGGGGTACAAGGATGTAGGAATGTGTTAAATATCTGGGTAGAGTTTGGTGAGTGAATCGTGGATTAAACTTGTTTGTTGGCAGACTGTGGTGTGTGTTTGTTGTGAGCATGGCTATGTATGTGGCTTTGTTTTTGTAGTACGTGAAATGGGCAGTGTCTGTGGCCTTTGGCCTGTACAGGCCCAAACAGGTGATACCCGTGTCCTATCTGCCCTTAACTGAGTCACCCGGGCTGAGATGACATGGGGCGAGGGCTTGTAAAGGTATCTGGGGAGATCACCTGACTCTTTCTCAGCCTCTTAGACTTAGCTGCAAGCCCATCCAAGTGGATGCCCAATAACAGGCCAAAGAGTGCACCTGGAGGGGGTCACCTTTCTAAGCCACAAGCTGGGTCAGGGAGAGAAGCTAGGAAGAGGGAAATGAAGCGAAGGGAGGGAAGCAGGAAACCGAGTTTTCTAACAGTAGAGTTGTGTTAAAAGCGGGCATTATTGCTCAAAAATCACAAACATTTACAATTTCACTTTTAGTAATAAACAGAAGCACAGTTCAACTCCATAAATACTAATTTATAACTCTAAAAAAGCACTGTGATTGTAGTCAAGGAGTACCCAGCTGTTAGGCTGATAGGCAGACCCAGGGAGCCATCGGGGTCCTGTGAATGGAGATTCAAGGGGCTATAGATAGCAGGCAGGAAAAAATGGAGGAAGACAGAGTCTGCAAAGAGGGAAAGCAGAGCAAACAAAGGGGAGCAGAGCCCCTAAAATAGATGGGAGATAAAGACAGAGGGCGGAGCAGAGCTGAATCAGAGAGGAAAAGGGGGTATAGAGCAGAGGATAAAAAGAAGACAGATGCTGCAAAGAGGGAAAGGAAGGGGATTTTACAGATTTTAATACGCAAACAAAGTGTTTTTCGTTATGCAACAAGACAATGCAAAGCAAACAGGTTCAGAGTCCAATAAACACTTCCATGGTAGCCTTTTCTCTGTAGATCCTTCTGTAATACCAATATGTGAGCCCTGCTCTGCAAACCGCTCTGAGTGTCCATCCATCTATGGCTATAAGTGCCTTGAATGAAGGTTCATGAGTGAAATGTGAACTATATTGTTGCCCGTTGGAGGTAATCTATTCTTGATGTCAGATTTCCTTGCTCAGGTACTGTATGTTTGCACAAGTAAATTAGAAGAGCCACTTAGTGACTTTTAGAATGAATGAGAGAGAGGACTACCTCTTAACTCTCACTCGCTGTACCCACGTTTTCTCCCTTTTGAAAACATCATCGAATTGTAGAACTAGTTGAGGCCACATACCTGTCATCTTATGAAAAGAGCATTCAAAGCCATTTGCAAAGTTCTATACAAATGGGACTACTACGCAATGGACATTTTTTATTACAAATTTTCAGAGTAGTGCAGAATGAGTGTATTTTTTAATCTCGACTTGCAGTTTTTAACAGTCACTGTTGGTTTTGCCCACCTTGTGGCGAGTACTGAGGGACTTGGGAATGCCCCTGAGGATTCTGGAACTTTTAATTTGGCTGCACGAAGATAATTTTGCCCCCGTAATATGGGGCGATCAGGCTCAAACTGCCGAGCCCTTTAAGATACAGAAGGAGGGGGGCAGGGCTGTGTCTTAGCCCCAACCCTTTTTTCTTTGTAAATTAATCAAGTAGCCGAGCAACTATCTTCTAGTTCAGCAAATGCCCCCTCGTTGGCGAATTTAAAATCCCTCCTTACTATTTGCCGACAACACCCTTCTTGTTTCTAAAACTCCCATGGGTCTGCAAAAACTTTGTAACCAATTCAAGGCTTTTTGTGATGAGAGGGGTTTGGTAATCAACACTTCTAAAACCAAGCTAATGCTGCTCAACCCTCACAGGTCCTTTAAGGGAAATTTGCTCTTGAACAATACTCCACTTGAGAGAGTTAGTTCCTTCGACTACCTGGGAATTAAATTATCGGAGGGTTTGGCTTGGAAGTTCCATCTCAAGAAGGCCTTTCTCAAATTTTCCCAGGTGACCGGGGCTCTCAGGCAGGAGCATTGTTCCTCCTATACGAAGCCAGTAGCACCTGCCCTTAAACTATATTGTTGTAAGGCTGTGAGCAGTGCCCTATACGGGGCTGAATTGTGGGGTATGACAAACGTAAGTAGTCTGTTAGCAGCGGAGAACAAGTTTCTTAGAAACTTGGTATCTCTTCCACAAAATACCCCTCTTTTCCCACTTAAACTTGACTTGGGCATTAAGCCTATCAATGACCTTGCAAGGCTACGCCCACGTTTGGCACAGAATGGTTTCTACTCCCGATGTGGCACTTTACACTGCTGCTTACAGTGAGGTTAGCGGTCTGGACAACAACAACAAGATGGGCTGGATCAAACATGTAAATAGTCTTCAGTCTAGCATTGGCTTGCCAAAGCATGTCAATGGCTCCGCACAGCCTACACTAGAAATCAGATTAAATTATTGTATTGGGCTTGGGTTTAGCAAAATACTTTCTCCAAAATCAAACAGGGTAGTCTGGCAGAAGCTTTTGGAGAAGTGAAAATCCACCGTACTCTGGAGAGCTACTTTGATGTCATCAGGGTTCCAGCCAACAGGAAACTTTATACCCAGTTTAGGCACAGTTGCTTACCAATTAATGCTTTTACAAACTCCTGGCTGAGCCATAGATCCCAATCCAAGGGTTGCCCTTGTGGTCCCTTCCCACATGACTCACTAGGCCATGTTCTTTTTGCCTGTATTGCCTAAAAGAAAACAAGGAACAAATGGCTATCACCAGTGTGTAGACATCTTGGGACTCGAAACTTTAAAATAGCTTTACGCATACTGAAGACAGATGCTAGACCCTTATTCGCATGTGCAATGGTGAAATTATATGACAGATGTGAGCGACCAGAAGGAGGGCGCTGCAAACCCCTTCATCCAGTCCTGAGAACTAAGAAAGTGTTGCATATTTCTAGAAAATGCCAATTATTGCTTTTATTTATATTATCTCGGGGCTGGTTGCCAAACTTGGTGTCTGTAATACATGACATCTTTTGAATGCATTTGCACTTAAATCATGGGCTTTATTGCTTGTTATAAACTGTAGGAGGCTTCTTAGCATGAATTAGTTGTTAATTGTTGTATATATTTCGCTTTGTATGCTGCTATTACCCAGCCCCGAGAGCCAACTGAGTTATTCCATTTATAGGGACTCTCTCACACAAGAGTTTTTGAAGGTTTTTCATTCTAACCATGGGTTTTTAGTGTTTGTCAATATTTGCTGGAGGCATTTTTATTATGAAATATTTGATAATTTTTTTATTTGCTCTGCCTCGTACGCTGTTTTTAATATGTCTATCTCAGCTATCTTTTAATTGTAACTTGTTTTTAATATTCTCTTTGTATATTGTCTGTCTATCCAGCATGCATCAAGCACGACTTGAATGGCTGTGTCTTTGATGGTTTTTAACCGAAATAAAGAGAGTTGATGATGAAACAAGGCTAATATATTTACACATTTTCAGTGTGAAACTCCGGTAACATTTCCAGCCGCTTTTGCCATGCATGTGACTTCACTCTACTGTAGGGTGACCACACGTCCCAGATTTCACCAGACAGTCCAGGTTTTCTGAGGACTGTCCCTGCGTCCCCACACTTTTGTTAATTTTTAATACATATCCCGGTTTTTGGGGTAAAGGTCAAGTCAACCCGTACAGCAGAATAGAAACATATGCTCTTGTTTCTACTTGGTCCCTCTTAAGTCTTAAATAATGTAACTGTTTATTTCGTGCAGCGTAGGTCGGCTGCATGATTCCAGGAGTGGGGAGACAGAGTGGGGAGGGAGGCCGGGGGCTCAGAGTGGTGGGGGGGAGGGGTGTGTGTGCGTGTGCGTGCGTGTGTGTGTATATGTACGTACACATACAGGGCTTTAAGTGGGCTGGGTCCCATAAGGTCTGAGCACCGGCAGTTTTTAGGTCTTGCCTACACAGCGCGCATGCGCTGCATAGGCAAAAAGACCTTTAGCAATCGCTTTGGCTTTTCAGCCAAAAACGTGCACGCGTTCCATTGCCTTCGATGGCAACGCGTGCACGTGTGGCGATTCACTTGCGGGAGCGCACGGCGCCATATGGTAGCAATTATCACTCCTGGCGCTGCTAGCTCTCGCAAGTGCAACGCTTCAGCACTCGCCCCCTCCTCTCGCCCCTCCCACTGCTGCCTCCTTTTAGTGCGAGGAATGCGCTTGTTTTCTATGGGAGTCGTGCCCACCTCCAGACTGGATGTTTACACAGCTCAAAGGAACTTAAGTACAGGTGAGCATGAGGCCCTTGAGCAAGTGGCGCTACTCAGGGTGACTGATATGGAGGACGGGTTATTGTGGTGCGAGACGTGTGAAGTGCCGTGACTCTGAATTTGGGCGTTTTAGCTGCCCGGTTGCGGTTTGTAAACAAACCGCGTCTCCTTTGTCACAAATGTCCGTCTTCTCCGCTCACCCCCCCTCCCCGAAATGACAGTAGTGGCTTTCCGTCCAGATCTGCATCAGCTGCCCTTGTGCACACTTCCCGTTCTCTCATCCCTAAAGGGGCGACCCCCCTTCTCTGCTTGCTCAAGGCTCTGACCGTGAGTGTGCGATCGTCTTGGACTGTTTTAGTGAAAGCTCTTCTCCTGAAGCGAAAGTAGACCTACCGTGACCCCACAATCGGCCTCTAGCAAACCTTGATTAATACAAAACTTGCAGGGGTCCCGCCCCGAGATGAACTTTGCTTTCCCCTTTAGTTGAATGAATCTCCTGATAGAGTCACGTGAGTGTGCGATCGTCTTGGACTGTTTTAGTGAAAGCTCTTCTCCTGAAGCGAAAGTAGACCTACCGTGACCACACAATCGGCCTCTAGCAAACCTTGATTAATACAAAACTTGCAGGGGTCCCGCCCCGAGATGAACTTTGCTTTCCCCTTTAGTTGAATGAATCTCCTGATAGAGTCACTACTTTTTAATACATCATGAGCAAGTAATTTACTATCTGTGCTAATCCCGGGCCCTCTACCCCAAATGTGCCTTTCTAGGGAAAAGGATTGATCCTGGTAGAAGTCTTCTACGTTCAGTCAAAATGCTGTTAGCATCAAAAGACGTCAGAACCCTCTTGTCATGACATCTCTCAAAGTGCAATGTTCTGTAATGCTTACTTTGCTAATATTGATCCTGCTACTGCCGTATAGTGGCGGAAGTGGAGCTGCTATCACGACCTCAATTTATTTTCCGAGATCCCTAGCTTCATAAAAATTAATGCTACGTTTCTCGGTGTCTTGCTTATGCATGTTTAATCACCTCGTTTCCCTGCTGCGGCCTACCTTGAAGCTCCTCTGGTGACCCGAATCAATGCAGACAGCTTTAATCCTCCTGCGTTATTGGGTACATCTGGTAGTCTGTGATGTGGATTTTTCACTCAGTGGTGGCGTCTTAGCACTGATCCAAAGAAGTGTACCTACGTCACTGAAGGGAAGTGTGACTGGCTTTGACCTGGTTTGCACACTTAGCTCAGTTTACCATATGTGCTTACTGTCTATATAAACGTGCTGCGTTGTCAGTAAGCTGCAACCCTTAACCTGGGTTGTGGGTGTGACTTTCCTCTCTCAATTAACACGTGGTGCAATACAGTGGACCAATGGGATTTTTCCGAAGGCCACATCAAGCATCTGTTGATGGTACCTAAGCACTGTTTGCACAATGTTCCCAATTTGAGCAGCATTGCTAATTTCCGTTTCCTCATTCGAGACGTTTAACATCTTGATGTCTGCTGCAAATGAAAAATTTGCTTTGTCAGATGCACATCACATTTTACAAATATTCCTGAAGTATTTCGAGTGAAATAAAACTGGTGTGTGGTTAACCCAGCTGGGGACTGGTGGCATGATTGCTTTGACATTAGTTTGCTTTGCTTCACTAGCATGCCTAGTTTACGCCAACAACAGTATTTGTGAGAAGGTTCGTGTTGCTTTCATAAATAAAACATAATTTTGTATCTTTGAGTTTTATATTAAGTTACAATAAACGCAACTTATTTTGAAACATGGAGCAAAATGAGTTTCTAGATACTAAATGGTTTTGAATCACTGGGTTGTGTTCCAGGCCATAAATATAAATTTAGGCCAACTCATGCAGGTTTGTTGGTCTATATAGTTAGACATTGAAAAGTTGAGATGCATTGGCATAGCCAATAGGTCTCGCTTTTGGGACCTTATAAGTATTTAGTTATGCAGCACAATATCCTTGGTGCAACAACATCAACTGTTGCATGGCTAAACACTTATAAGGTCCCCAAGGCGAGACCTATTGGCTATGCCAATGCTTGTTTAAAGGGGGCCTCGAAACGGGTCCCTATCAGGCTCTGTTTTGTGCCCTGGCACAGGCGGTCCATTTTTTTCCGGACTGCAGTGACAGCGGCACATCAATGTGCGCTGCTCGCACTGCTCACTTCTCACTAGTGGAGAAATTACAGCATGACGTCATGCCAGGTGAACGTTGTAGGGAGAAGGGGAATCCTTTAAAGAGAGTCATTTTCCCTCTAGATTTCCCTTCTCTTTTTGAAACTCAGGAGCAGCAACATTGTCATAGTGTCACCAGGGCTTTCAGTGGAAGCTTTTTCAATATTATATACAACGAGCCATAGTTGCTGCTTATTTATCTTATGCAACTAACAACCATTGACAAAACCAATACTCCTGGCTTGTTGTAGGTATGATGTTACTTGTTGTGTCATATATCTGGATGCAATGACAGAAACAGCAAAATACAAGTTGGGCGACACACTATGCTAAGAAGAGATTTTTAGCGTAGGTGTTTTTAAGCCACGCCCTTAATCACATTGGCCACGCCCCTATGAGAGAGCCCCCCCCCCAAGTTCTTTCATCCCACTTGGTGTGTGTGTGTGTGTTCGTGCGTGTACACACCCACACATGTGTTTATACATAGCCCTAGTTTTATTTCCATCGTGTCCCGGTTTTTTACTTTTCAAAATGTGGTCACCCTCCTCTACTCAGCACCCATAGAATGCATGTGCGTCACGTCCGGCATGGCCTTATCTCCAGGCGCTTTTACCATTCCTTTAATGTGGCAGGGTGAGGTTGATTGCCAAACGCGCTTGGCGGTAGACTTGGGCCCATCGTAAGCGTCTTCCTCTGTCGGTGCTTTGTTATGTTAATCAATACGAAGCAATGTCTGATAGCTTAAATTGATGCTTCGCTTCCTCCGGCATGCAAGATCCATCGAGCTTGAGGAGATGGCGGTGATGACAATTATTCTTGTTACACGCTGTGCTGGTTCGCTGCGCCGGGAGCCGCGAGAGAATTAAACACCGCCTGATTGCGTGAAGCGAGCGCGCGCATTCACGTCGAATGGACGCACGCAGCTTCAGTCCCCATAACAGACCTGCAACCGCTTCCCCTCACTGTAAGAAATGTATGTGCAGAAACCAATCGGTGCCACTTCAAATACCTTTTCCCCCGTGTAATGGAAAGGACAATTCTAATTGTATTAAAGATGCAGATGCAATCATTAGGCATGACGTACTTCAGTCCTCTCACCGGTAAACTCAAGGAAACCTGGTCATTAATACAATTTTCATTTTTTAAATGCAGATTTATATAGCGCGAACTCGACCCAAAGGTATTAGAGCGCGTTAAGTGAGGTGAATTTACAGTGAGCTACACACTTACACAATCAGGAAATGAAGAACTAATGAGTGAGAGGTGGTAAACCCACTCCCTCATATGGAAGGTAAAGGGGACCAGACATAAAGTTTCTTTTGTATTTTACTAGTACATACATTCAGTGCTTGAAATGGAAACCAAAAAGTGCATGTACTCGCCATCCCAGAACACCTGTTTGCTACTAAGTAATGCCGGTACTCCCCCATTAAAAGTGTTACACCCCTGCAGAGAAGTGCAGGTACTTTCCCTTTAAAATTAAGTGCAGGTACTCAGTATCGGCCCACTTAAAGCGCTACATATATGTAACGCAAACCCAGTCGCAAGCAGGCATTGAATTACAAAGCAAGCTTTGTGCATGTTAAAGGCCTGGTGTATTAAAGGGTCATGTCACGCCAAAACCTGTGATTCGCAAAAGCTCAGGCTTTGTTAGAGCATTAAAAACTCTCTGTTACATTACCACCCCTGCTCAAGCAACCACTTCAACATTGATCCCATTTATACATTGTGTGATGTTTTTTGCACCCAGTATTTACCAGGTGTGATAAAGAGCGTGCTTTAGGATTTTTGTCCTGATAAATTTCTGCAGGAGAAGCCTTTGAGAATTTAAATAGGGAAGAGGCCCAGAAATTACTGGGACATTTTAATTTTGGTACTGAAAGCACCAACTGCCTTTGTAACGCCCCATTTTTGAGGGCATAACCCATAATAGATTCTATTTTAGTACACCCATTACGTTTCGAACCCTGAAGTATTACATTCAACAGGGGCAATAAATACCATGTACCTAGAAGTGGGCGAGACACTGAATGCTGGAGCCAGAACCCTGGCTCTTGCTCAGCTCGAAGTCCTCTTATAACCTCGACCCTAAAATGAGCAGAGGTTTCATGGAAGGCAGTGTTAACTAGTGGCTACAGATGCCAGACCATCTAACATGGGGAACACGGCTCGAATCTTGGCTTCGGATCAGCATCCTATGAATCCCTTATCTATGGGGATAACAACATGTGTAGTTAGCATGTGTCAGTTATGATGTGCTCATATAACCTTGGGTAATGCTCACACCTGTAAAACTGCCAAAAATAAAATGCAGATTCTGCCTATTACCTGTGCTTTAATATCGTCCTAAAAGAATTAAGGACAAAGCAATAACCCTTGATGTGAGAATGAGATGCCCATCTAGTGGTTGAATTACACAGTGTAAAACTGGACTATTTGGGACTAAAGTGGCTTCCCTGCCTGAACAAATTGTGTGCTTCTAGACAAATACTCTATTTCACTGAGCCTCCTTTTTGTTCATGCGTCATGTATGAGAGCACCGTAAAGTATGTGAGCCTCAGATGTGCTCCGTGGTAACGCTGCTCTTGTGTTTGATGTAAGAGACTCTAATGTTGGCCTGTGTATAAGAATCAAGGCCACATACCAGGAACACATGACAACTGACTTTCCACCGAGTTCACTGATAACATTTTTCTCAGTTCATTTTAAAAAACTCTTACTTTTAAATTCTCAATGCAAAGATATAATCTGATGTTATAAGCTGAAACACTTCTGTGTTAAAGAAATACACTTTACTGGATTTTGAAGACATTGTATCATATTCAAACATGGTGTTTGTTGCATGATTTACAGGCCAAATATTTTCAAGGATCGGCTCGTGCACAGGCCCTTAGAGTCACATTAGACACTTAGCTTGGCTGACTCTGGCTTGGCTAGCGCTGTTAATTAGTGAGCTCGCCCACCTCTACCGTCCCTTTCCAAGGCACTTCTAATCATGGTCTATGTACATGGCAGCTCCTCTGCTAAGGTGGAGGATCGTTGCCCCACTGCTTTTAACCCCTTGCATGCTCATGACGGAACCACTCCGTCATGAGCCACGGGCGCGCTGTGCTCATGACGGAGTGGTTCCGTCATGCTGCGGCCGTTGGCGGCCTCTCCGCCCACGCGGCGCTGTTTCCCCGCCTGTGCTGGCGATCAGCGCAAGTGGGTGGAGTCATGACGGAACCACGCCGTCATGAGCACAGCTCCCCCGTGACTCATGACGGCGTGGTTCCGTCATGAGCATAGCGGCGCCGCACTCACCCCAAACCCCCCCAGCGCTGCGGCGGAATTCGCACCGCAGAGAAGGGGTTAAGCAGTGTGCGGGAAGGAAAAATAAAATGATAATAACTTCTTGTTATTATGATTGTATTGTTTCCAGCTGCTTTGCGAGCGGGCAGGCAGGAGGGGCTGCTCTGCTCTAAGAGCCGGGCAGAGTAGGAGTAGTTTGCCCACTCCAAGTGTGCATAAATGCTGGGCCAGCCCTCTTGGGCTGGCCAAACAGTCATGCGCACTTTGCATGTTCTCCACACAGGCTGCATTACAGACTATGCGGAGAAAATGCCCAGGCCCTCAGTCCCTGGCTGAGTGCCGAACCACTGCGCTCATACCAATCACAATGCTGCATTGCAGTTTTGTGATTTGTCAGGGGAGCCTGTGTGCTGACCAATCACAATGCTCCATTGCAGTTTTGGGATTTGTCAGGGGAGCCTGTGTGTGCTTCCTGGTTGCTGTTCGGCTGGAGTACCATGGAAGAGACACAGAGCAGGGACGCAGTGACAAGGTAAGTGGCTTTTTTGTTTATTTTTTACACCCCCCCTGCCTCCTTCAAGCACCCCCCCTGCACCCTGCCACACCCGATCCATGCCGGTCACCACTGCCTAAGTAGCAATGTGCAAATGGTGCATTATTAGTTATAAATGTCTTTATCATTTGCAACGTATACATTGTGACAGATTCTGACGATTCAGTAGGTGGGATGGGGGGTGAAAGGATCATCCCCCACTTCTTACAAATCACAATGAAAGTATCAACACTTTGTTAATTGATGACATATTAACTTCTCAAAGGTGTGGCGTAACATTGGAATATTAGAAACTACCTGTGGGAGACAGCTTCCACGGTGTCAAAGTGATATGAATTCAGTGATGGAGGTCTCATGCCCTCGCAGGCCTTCTTTCCTGCATTGCCAGCCCTTTCGGTGGGGTTCACAAGCAGAATCTTCCCTCATTAATATTTATGCAAACTACAAATGGTAAGTTGTGTGCTGTGAAAGATTAGTACATCCTCTGTGCAAAAATATTCTCAAGTTGCAAACCAATCACTGTGCAAAACCTCAACTGCACTGGGATCTGACAATGACTCCCCAGTCTATCAGCGATCACTGTGATTGCCCGCTATCTGGGTCTACGCCCAGGAAGGACTTTAGGAAAGTGCAATAATGGAACGGTACCAGCAGAATTTCAACTGAATCAAACACGTAAATGCATAATTTGCCCAAACATGTAACAACAGACCTCCCAAAAACGGAAACATTGAATCTGATGACTGGGACGTGAGGGTTCCAGACTCTACAACACATCGAATCCCAGCAATATTTATTTATTTATTTAAGAGTTTTGTAAAGCGCAAACAGGATCCGAAGGTATCAGAGTGCTTTACAGAGTGAGCACAACAAAGAATAGCATAAGGTGTCTAGAGAGTAGAAAAATATATAGTAATGGTAAAAAGGAGTTAACGGTATACAGTGGGATATGTAAACAAAATAGCAACAAGTATCCGAGTTAATACATGAACAAAAAAACATAGTAACATTGTAAAAAAGAAGAATCTGATAGACAGTAGGACATGCGAACGTAACAGTTCAGAAGGCAGTTGAGATTGGGGGATGTGAGGAAGGGGAGAGTGGATGGATAGTTTTCCACCTACGTAAAGAACAGACATGGCATCTTAGGGCTTTACAGAGTAAGCACAACAGCAATAGCACAAGGTACATAGAGAGTAGATAAAAATGTATAGTAAACAAAATACAGTGGGATATGTAAAAAGAATAGCAGCAAGTACCTGAGTTACATAATGTGTAAATAAAAATACACAGCGACAATTAATCAAAGAAGAATACAATAGATAGTGTACACAAACATTCGGAGGTAGTTGTGGCAGTGGGAGGGAGAAGCACAAACCATCACCATTTTGGAAAAAGTTTGAAAGCCCAAACTCTTTAAGCTGACCTTGTGCTGAACACCTGAAACTGAAAGAATAGCGCCTGGAAGCAGATCAAGTTGAAGGACTGGCGATTTAGGTATCGCTGGGCTCAAGGGCACGGTACTAGAGAGCTGAAGTTATTACAACTCAGGAAAGGCTGGCAGTGTGTGCAAAGTGCAGGTGCCGCCTGGAAGAAGATGTGCTTATGAAAAGTGCACTGCAGTGGTACCTTGCCAACCAACTACAAATACCCGAGGTCCCGCACTAATAACTTGTTTGAAGGTGGCAGCAGCCATCTGGGATGACCCGGAATAAAGACTGTTCATGGTGTCCTTGACAGCCCATTGACAGAAATCTAGTTATGTAACTGTTCGTGCTTTGTAAAAAAGTATTGAAGCCTTCATCATTAAGAGTTTCTGAAGATGTTAGCTCGCAGAGGTGTTCTGGGAGCCAAGATGTTTTCCGATACAGCAAGTTTGAACTATGTATTGAGAAACAAACTTTGAACTGTTTATAAAAGACTTTAGAGGTCAAAGACCTTTGAAATATATACAGCCTTTTTTCAACCGAATTTCCTATGAAGGAACAGAAGAATTCTATTAAGGACTGTGTATATAATTGTGCGTCAAAGCATAGCGATGTTGTGTTAAGAGATATATGTGTCACTAGTCAGTACTATAAGTTATTAATAAATGGATAGCTCGTTTCAGTCTTAAAATGGGGGGCTTACAAAGGGAGTCGAGCGAGCACTTAAGTTTTTTACTTATATTATGTTGTGTTTCCTTTTCGAGAAAACTCACTCCACTTAACAAGATATAGAGTTGGTTACACAGAGATATTCCGAAGGTAGATTCTTTCTCTGTTTAAATTGCATGCATGATGTTTATGACAGATTACAGATAGTTTTCTAATTGTCTGTAGGCATCCATTCCAAATCTTCAGTCCCCCTGTGGCAAAATAGAGGGTGGTCTCCAGTCTCTCTGTTTTGCCTCTTACCACATTCCCCTCTCACTGATCATACTAATTGTCTCATATATCATATATTATGTGGTGTCGGGAGTGGTTGTAGTTCGGAATGGAAGAGTCCAAGGTACAGAGGAGTGCAAGGATCCAGAGTGCAAGGTTAGCGCTTTAGTGCTTTCCGACACGCATTGAAACATACACGAAGAATACTCAATGGCTGCTACACATTACATTCATTAGGACTCAACCTACAATATTTTGCAGAACTCAGTTCTGTTTCTAATGCCCTGATGTATTTATAAGGTCAAATGATGGAGCTTGGTAACATTCCAAAATAAATAGGTTCATATGGTCAATTCTGGCCTTGCTGAAAAAAACACTTGTTGGAATACGAGAATATGGTAGAGGGTGGAATGTAAACATATGAACAATATTTTTAAAAAGCATTTGGAACACCAATAAGTCTGGTCTTTTTTTTTTTTAAAAAAAAGCCCTCCCAAAGTCAATAGGTATGGCTTGAAACTGAAAGCCAAACCTCTTGGCAGTGTTTGTTGATATTGCACACTCAGTCCCACAGAACCATAGACATGATATTTAAATAAACAGAAATTAAACAAAACCCCTCAGCCAGTTTGATATTTACATGCTCTTAGAGCTTTAAACAAAACTGAAATTGGCACTTAATGGACCTAGGCCGCAGTACCCGAGGCCTTTTCCTAATGTCCCTGGAGTCAAACACATGTCCTTGAAGTGGTAAGCTGTAGTCCATTAGGCTGCTACCAAAACCCATCAGACGGCAGTACTTTATGTTGCTACTAATGTCCCTCAAGTCAGACACAAGTCCTTATTGAAAGCAGGCTGTAGTGTTTTCTGCAACCACTATAGATCCCACTGGCTTGTACAATTGCCTCGTACATCCCAAGTATTCTTTTGTTAAAAGTGGAAAGAAGCAATGGCAAAAATCTTGACCATTTTTCATTTCCAGTAGACTAGATCATAGAGATGATGCAGTTTCAACATAAATAGGCACATGCACTTTCACAGGTCTAATGATTTTTTCTTGTTTTCAATGTCCTAAATACATATGCTATTACTGTGATATTGTGGTTATAGCCATTATCAAGACTCTGAAGGCAGCTTCTATATGTTTTAAAAGACTGGTATTCCCAGTTACATGTTTGTAGAAAAATCTACATTTTACCTTTTTTCTAGAGGCTGTTTTGTGAAAAGTGTGTGAGCAGTGCAGGACCAAATGAGTGAACCATGAAAGACACTTAGGGGCCAATTTCGATGTTGGGCGGATTTGCTTCTGCCCGACACTGTCTCGTAAACGGGACCGACGACCTCCGGTTGGCAGTCCCAACCACCTGATTTTGATGCAACCGAACACTGTTCGGTCGTATTCTGACATTTTCCTAGGAGAGCATGTTTCACGGTCGTAAACCGGCCTTAGTACAGGCTCCCATAGGGAAATGGGAGGTCCTGCTGGGGGCCCCCGAAACTCACTTTCCGACATTGTTGCATGTCCGACAGGCCAGCATGGAAACCCTGCCTGAAACCGTGCATCGCAATCCCAAGGGCAGAAAAATCGCCCTATGGGATTACGAGCCAGCCTCTGACTGGCCGAATGACTCATTCAGCCAGTCAGAAGCCAGCTGGAATGACCGTCCGGTATCAGTTCTGACCGGCTGATTCATGATCAGCCAGTCGGAATTGAAACACTGGCGGTCGGCAAGCCTGCGACCGAAAGTCGGAGGCTTTCCGACCACCATCATATTGAGGCCCATAGAGTCAAAGGGGTTGACTCAAAGCCTACTTTCTCTCTGCACTTTTTATTGCCCTTTTATGAACTATTCATGATATTAAGTAAAATGAAGCTGTCTGTAGCCAGGCCTAAAAAGGGTAGTTGCTGTAATTTGACTTGGTATGGGAATATATGCACTGCTTAGCAGACCATTTATGGCTTTTGCTAAGGTTAGGTTGTTGTTAGAGGACATATTACCTTAACCGCAACATCAAATTTAATAACAAAAATGTACATTTTAATTCTTATTGATTTAGAGTTTTGTTATATGCCACATAATTGGCCATAAAAACAAGTACATAACATTTGACATACAACAAATAAAATCTAATTTTTGAATAATCAAAACCACAATACGTTTTTAGATCATAATCATCTCACATTATGCACCACTAAAATTCATATATTCAACATCACCGTAGACAAGTTTAAAATACTATTAAAATGTAAACTACCCTCACCAATTTTACATCCTCATAGTTTAATTAGGTTATTACGATATTGTTTGTTACATGCTTAACCCGTTGACCGCGGCGTGTATTCCGAAGTCCAAACCCCACACCGGGCCAGCTTTAACACTGGTGGCGCCCTGTGCAACAATGTCTGTTGGCGCCCCCCACAATGACCACCTCTGCCACGGATGCCCTCACTAGCACCCTTTAACAGTGCCCCTCATGTCTCCGTATCCACTGTCTCTCTGATGAATTTAGTTTTATAGCACCACTCAGACCAGTGTAAGGTGTCAGAGCACTTTACATCACACACATATTGCACAGAGACAATCATGTGTGTAAATCAGTGTGTAGGAAATGTTACATCAGACAGGACTACAAGGTGTAGGAGTGACATGTGATCGATACCGGTAGGCAATATAGTTTAAGAGTCCTCACTCTGTAAAAGAACAAGTTCAGAATCTAAAATGTAACATCATTGTTAGGGGTTCTCTTTAATAATATGAATTGTTTTCGACCCAAATGAACCCTTTTGGCAAGATTAGGATAATGAAAAACTGGCGGAAAAACATATAGCTTTAACGTATATCTTGCAGTTTACATGAAGCTCTTTGATGACAGTTAATAGCTCAATGTTCTATATTAGAATTTTGACTTATAAATGACAAGTTACGAAAGGAGATCTCTTACAGAAGCATAACCCACTGACCTGTTTGTATTATATGCACTTTGTTATCTTCATGGTACACGTTCTTAGCAGCAGGCATTTTAACCCTCTGCCCTACCTTAGGATGAGTCAAATCTTCGTCTCTTTCCAGGAAGACGATTAATCACCACAGTTATCTTGACACTTTAATTGATGCCTGCAAATTGCAAGAGGTCAGGACGCGGCAGCAGGTGTTTAAATGATAATATAGTTGCAAAAATGACACCTCCACCCCAAGTCAGCGCCCGGTGCGGTGGCACCGCTCGCACCGCCCTAGAGCCGGCCCTGACCCCACATGCCCACTGTGACGTTGGACGGCCGGGGGCCGTCCAAAGCACAGAACGGGTTAAAATACTTTTCAAAATGTGCAGGTTGTTCACTAAGATTGAAATTCTCACATCTCATTACCTAACTCCTAATTTAATTTCATGTATATATTTATGGATTTCTAAAGGTAGGGCCAAGCAAAGATTTAAATATTACTACTACTTCTACTACTACTACTACTATTATTATTAATAATAATAATAATAATAATAAAGCTAAAGTTTGAACATCATGATTGTATAGACTACAGTCTTTTCTCATATTCATATTTTTCCTATCTCCTATAACCTCTGTCATACGTAGCTGGCATAGACTCATTTTTAACGTCCATCTTTTCATCTTCCATGATTTTATATGCGCTAAATACAAGTATTACTTACCCAAAGAGTGTGTAGTAACAATATATTCGGTGATCAAGCACATTGATCTAAATAGCCTTATAGAATTCTCTTTTGTTGTTTTTCAAACATCTTGTTCTATTCAGTATGACTGGGAGCAGTTTATTTTGTGTTTTACTCTTCCTTGGTCACCATTAAATATGAGATTCCAATATGATAGTGCTTTGCATAATACATTTAAATGTTATTGAGCCAATATCTAAGCGGACTTGAGGGAGTAGTAACTATAGATTCAATATTAGAATTAATATAGAGTGAATGCTTTTTACCTCATGCCAGTTTATGACTGTTGCTAAGGATAAGCTCTTGTGAGAGAAGACATTGTGACCCATATTTATCATAGTGTTACGCTGCCCTTCCGCCACGCAAGGGTGTGCAGGGAACACAACGCAAAGCTCAGATTTATCAAGCCACGCAAGGCTACCTTATGTGCATAGTTTGATAAATCTGGAGTAATACAAGGCAGCACAAATCGCTGCCTTTCGTTACTCCGCCCTAGGGAGGCGTTCCATAGGTGAAGCATGGGTGTTCCCACGCCTCAACCCATGGATTTTGATGCATTCCCAAATTACAATTAGTGGTAGACCTGGGAATGCATCAAAATGCTATGCCTACCCAGGGGAGGCATAACAAAGAGAAATATCTTAATTTCTCCTTATTCGTTCCTCTTTCAATATGTGCTGCATTCTACAGCACACATTGAAAGAGCAGAATGCCTCTCAGGATTGTTTTTGTGCACAAAGGTGTCCCTTACTGCACAAAAACAAACCTGCTTACAACACAGGCACCCTTTGCAAGGGTGCCTATGTTGGCACTAGGCAGCCAAAAATGTGCCAGCACTAAGCCTGGGCGAAGCACTACGCTACGCTCGTGTAGTTTGCGAAGTTCGCGGTACTTCGCACTACGCGAACTGCACGTAGCACAGTGCGAACACGCGTAGCGTAGTGTTGCGTAGTGCTGCAGTCATTTTTTGCTTGCTCGCGGTCCTCAACGTCAAGTTGGCGACCGCGACCAAGCAAAATGACATCCCGGCGAGACTTTTTCCTTGTTCGCGATCAGCAACATCAAGTTGGCGATCGCAAACATGGAAAATAAACCTCCCGGCGAGATTCCCAACGCGAGGAGGTCAGGTTTCTCATTGCGAGGGGTCGCGTATGCTCGCGACCGCTCGCGATGAGAAACTACCAGTTCGCGTTGAGAAAGCTGCCGCTCGAGTAAAAATCTACTCGAGCAGCAGAAAACTACAGCTCACAATGTGCAAGATGCCATTTTCAATGATTGCACAGTGCCGGTTGCTTGTCCGCACTGTGCAATCATTGAAAACAACATCTTGCACAGTGCGAACATGTTACTACGCAGTTCGCGAAGTGCTACGCGTAGCTCGCGTAGTGCGAACTTCACTTTGCGTAGCTTCGCGAAGTGCTACTTCGCGAACTACGCCCACGCACAAGGAAAGTACGGGAATGCGCCACATGATGTTAAATACGATGCATTCCTGCTCTTGCTCTATCATGCAGTACAGCTCAGCAAGGTGGCTTGCTGCCTTGCGTTAAAGTATAATAAAAATACCCCCTTGTGTATAAGTGCTCTAAATGTGGTAAGGGAGTGGCACAGGTGTCAACATATTTTGTGACACTGTCGGAAATTCAGGATACTTTGAAGCACACTATCACTCTTATTGGTGGATGAGCAATTGGAGAGAGCTGGGTATGAGAGAACCTTATTCTAAGGCTAGTTAAGAAGCAAGGCAGGACCACAGAGATATTTGTAGCTCTTGCATTTGTGTATAGTTAGCAACCCAGCCCATGAAATGGATAAGTAATCTGCTAACGTTAGAAGCAGATGATGTGGATCTGGTGTCACAGTGTGTAATGATAGGTGGTAGGAGACCTTAGGTATTAGTAGACCGTTTGTCGAAGCGAGGTTTGGTCATTTATAGTAATTGTGTTCTGCAAAGGAGCAGAATGCAAACAATCAGCTGGTTATTCTGATGTTTCCCAATGAAAAGGAAATAAATCAAGTACTGTAGATTGGCAGGAACACAACAGAATTTATTAAAAGTGTGTACACACCAATTCAGAATGAGAGTTAATGAAAGAATGGCCTTAATGGAAGAAAAAACACTCTTAGGGGCATGGTGAGGAAAGGGCAATGGGTCAGAACAGCTGAAATAATCCCCTGGAAACAGACCATCCCCACACAGGTAAAATACAAGGTATTTCTTGAGTCTCACCTATCCTTCATCCCCAGAATGTTAGCTGATAGTCACCTACACAATCCAGGACATGTACATTTTTATCACTGACTTCCATTTCCTAATGTGAGAAGGTGCTACAGAACATTAGTGTCAAGTGCACTCTTTCCATCTGTCTGGACAGTGTTTTTCCGACCACATCTTCATAGTCTGCAGTGGTTCAGACCAACCTATTCTCCAAAAGTGAAATCTTTTACATTGAATGTTTACTCGCATTACTCAAGAGTGTGAGCAGCATTGGAAATCATTCTCTAAACATGTACCTATGATCATGGTATAGAAGGTGTCTATAAGGGACAACTCACATTTATTGTGCACACACCACTCTTTTAATGTGCCCTTTTGTGACAGTGATGGCCCTGACAAGAGGTCATAAGAAACCTGTTTATTTCAGTTGTTGGCTGCCACGTGCTACATTCCCACTCTCTTCTTTTTTCTGTGGAGTCTACACACAGGTTTGGCACATAAGATATACAGAACAGAAGGGTTGGGTAAACGTAGCTTGTTGCTAACTTTTTCTTCTTGTCGGTAGCCTCTCATAATGCCAATGTTCTTCAGATACACCTCTGTTGTCAGTCAAAACTATCTCACAAATAGGATCCACCTGAAGAGTAACCGGGCGAGAATGAGTACATGTGTGTGGGAACAGGAGTATCACATACCCTCGGGTTGGGAATTGGAGAAAGCCCATGGAGTAAGATTATCTGTTTTACCACAAAGGTTACTTTATTAAAACAGTGCAAACCTTCATATGTGCAAATTTTGCAATATTATCCCTAGGAATTTAAAAGAATGCAGTAGAGCATTGTGGGGAATGATCCATAAAATAGCGAGACACTGCAGTTATTGATTTGTTTTGCAGAGTGTAAACCCTTTTGTAAAAGATTCTATATGGGATCAAGTATGCCATGCCTTAACTTATAAAGGCGAAGCAAGTCACTGAGGGGTTTTGTGAGCATATATAGGAATGAGACTGAAGGCTGACTTCCTTTTTAAAGTCATGAATTCTGTGCAATGCCAGTTTAATGTACAGCAGAGGATTTATAACATATGGTCACCCATCCCACAAACTAGTTAAATACATTGTCTTGTTCCTTCATATTAAAGAGATACTAAGGTTCCAAACATGAAGAATAAAAGAGGAATCTGTAGTGCAAAATTAAACGCAACAAAATGCAGTTAGTAATTTGTTGCATAAACTATTAGAATCCGTTATATGTAAATCAGATTTAAAAAATGCTGTAGCCGAGAATAATTTGTAACATGCACAAATATTCAGTTCTTCCTATAACAAACTATAATGTGAAAAAATTAACACTATTAATAAAGTATGGGGAGTAATTGTATGTAATGCATAATCTCTTAAGATGTGAACCTTTTGTATACAGAATGCATTTAGTCAATATACATTAGAAGATTAGCATCAAAACATACTGAAAATTGAAAATCCATACAAGACTATTTAGAAAACATTGTTCGTGAGGCCAATAGATCATAGAGAAAGAAGATATCTGGGTAGCCAACACATGTTTTGCAGTAAGAACAACACTTCTTCATGGCTATAAAAATATCAAATTGACAACTTTGTTACACCACGTTATTTTTCAAATTATACAACAACAAATTTCATTCACTGATACCCATGTAATCTGTTTCAGAAACCACCACAATTGTCATTGATGTATATAAGTAAACTTGAATCTTTTACAACATAATATAGTCAGCCCATATTTTTCATTGCCTACAATGAATATAAATCAGAAGAGAACGTGTTCTTGTCCTCAGAAAAAATACGTAAAAGAGGAAAGATTCAAAGGGAGAAATTGAGACGTGAAGCGGCTTACCTAGACAAACCCTTCAGTCATTTCAAGAGAAAGCATTTGCTTAAGCACTTATCAAAAACACATTGTTTGTTACTCCTGCTGAGCAACATGTACTTAATGAGCCAGTCTGTGGAAGCACCAATGGCAGACCATCACCAAAACCTCAAGAATAAAATCTAAATGACCGAACAGAACAAAATTAAGTGAAAAGGAAAATCAATATTGACCAATATAAAATAAGGTAAAAAACATCAATTATGAGTCTTCTGACTCCAGGAACCCTCAAGTTCCTTCTTATCTAAGTCCTAATAACTCATGACCTCCTAACACTGTGCTGTAAGTTTTCTCAAAGACCACTCCAAATTCACTATTCAAGATTGCTCATCCCTAATTGCTGCAACACGGATAAAACATGGGAAAGTGTCAATTGGGGATATGAATACCTCAATAACTACACATCAATAGTAACAAAGACCCTTTAGCTTGCCCCCATCTACCTGATTGTCCATGCATTCGGCCGCTTTCCAAAGTGGCATGACAGGCCAGAGGAGGGCCAGTTGATAAAACAATAATTTAAAAAAATAACTTATCTGATCGCCACAGTCTGCTGCATCGCGCTCTTCCGTCTTCTGGGCACAGACTCCCAGAATGCACTGCTGCCAATCCTGACACTGCATGAAAGCTGTGTCAGGATTGGCCTGAGCGCTGGGACTTTTACGCACCCAGTCAGACTGGGAGCCTGTGCCTGCTTTCTTTAGACCCAGCAACGCAGCGGGGCTGGAGAGAGCTTCACTGTGCATGAGGGGTTTGACTGGCCTGAGATGGCCAGCCAAACCCTTATGTGCAGACAAGGGAGTGAGTGCACTACCACTCCCCCACCACAGTGGACCCACCCCCAAGACTCGTCAGAGGCCTGGGGATGGTTTCAGGGCAATTAAAATAAAACAATAATAAAAACAGGTTTAAAACCTGTTTAATTATCATTTTTTATTTGCTGGTGGTGGTTTGGGGGGGCGTCGCTCCTCCGCTCTAATGGAGGGGCCACCACTCTGTCCATAAATGTGCCGCAAAACCAAGAATGCAAACTTAACCGAAAAACCTCACCGCTTTTATAGTTATGGCATCTGACATCACTTCTCGCTGCATAATATCAACTTTTACATGGCCTCTCTAAGTTCAAAAATCCAACACAATTAATCTGCATTCTATAAACCTGACTAAATACTCAGAATATTTAAAATCACTGATTGACATACAGCCACAATTATTAAAGCCACTGATCAGCATACAACACACAGATTCAAACCCCTTGGCATGCAGGTCCAGATGTTCTGTTATCCCCTGAATAGATGGTTAATTGCAAAAAATAGGCATGGTGTCCTAAATCTCACCTTTGTGCTGATCAGTGTTTGTATTGGAAAACTAGATAATCAGATCAATAAAAGTTTAACTGCTGCTGTAATGAGGCTCTATGACCTGCCTTTCTCCTTAGTCGTTCCATCTGGCAGGAGCCATCATGACATCACGACTCAACTGTAATTGGTTATTACACTTGAGCAGCTATGGCATTTTCTTATAAAAAAATTACAAGAGATGTCACAGCTCGACTACAATAGGGAAACTAGAAACATACTGTGGCTCCTTTGGCAAGCAGAAGGAAGCATTACAAATAAAAGCACTCTCATTAGAGGTGGCCGCTGCAAAACTGTCAAACCAGCTACTAGGTCCCAGTCTTACACCTATGCTGAAAGTAATAAAAGCCAAAGTAATCAACTCACTGACATATGGTCATGAGATCACCAAGGGCTCAACCAGCAAATTAATGAATAAATTAATTACAAAAATCTTCAAACGAGCATTCAGGCTGCCAAAAATCTGCATCGCCAGCCCAGGTGAGACTAGAACTGGGACTCCAAGATCACCTCGGTGTAGAGGCAGGTGCCTTTGTTAAACTGTGCCATAGACTGCGTCAGGCCCGGGAGGGTTCTTTGGAGGCCCGACTCTGGCAGGAAATACAGAAAAAGCCTACCAGTCAAAAGCACCGACAATACTTGGATCACAGCTTACAGCTGTTAGGCGTAAAAGACCTATGGGACTTAAATCTCTCCCCATTAGTGTTAAAATCTGTCATAAAGAAATCTGTTAGGTTGTGGTCCTTCCATTCAGACAGGGCAACACTATCGAAGAGGGGACATGCCTGGGCGGTAATTGCCAACTACGAAGTGGGTCTCCAGTTGCCCTATCTGTCTAGCACATATGCACTTTATTGGAAACGCAAGTTTTTAGCCTTGAGGATGGGAGAATGGCCCTTTTTGAAGAATCTCCCGGCATGGCGCCGGTCGGGCTGTAGCATTGCATGCAGGTTGTGCGGTTATCATACTGAATCAATGGAACATATTGTTTGTGCATGCCCAGTACTACTTCAAGCCAGACGGCAGTTATTGAGAGGCCAATGTATTAAATTGGGTGTACGTTCCTGCCGTCAAGCAATATTGGCTGCCCTTAATCCTAATAACACCAAGTTAAATATTGGGCTTGCGAAATTTGTTCATAAAGCGTCAAGACTTCTTGAAGCCAAACTTCCATTTCAGTAAGAGTTGAGAATCTGAACTAATAGATGTTTTATCTAAAACTACATGAAACCTAGGGTGACGTATTGCATCAGAATATTATTAGATATTCACGATCACTGAACTTTATTTTATTGACTAATTGTTTTAAAATTTTTATTATAGTTAAACCAGATTATTCAATTATTAGCATGTTCAGTTGTAAATGGTTTTTAAAGTCAAACAATAAAGAGCTAATATTATTAGAGACATACTTTTACACTGGGATTGCAGGCTTCCATTTATGATATGTGTGTATATATGTATGTATATATATATATATATATATATATATATATATATATATATATATATATATATATTCACTGAAAAAACCATAGGTTTCACACATGTTATAGTTAGGATTTAGCATTTAAAAAACCTTGCAAATTCAGTGAAAAAACCATAGGTTTCACACACGTTATAGTTAGCGGACATTTTACTCATAAAAAACCATTGAAATTCCCCCGTTATAGTTAGTTAAGCTAACTATCACTCGCGCACCCGCAATCCACTGCTGATGACGTAACATATTACATCACTCATGACATGGTCAGTGACATCACTCATGACATCACTGATGACATCTCAAATGACATCACTGATGACATCATCCAGTGCATGTGTGTTTTTATAAAAATTAAATATGTTTTATATATGTATATCTCAAGGTCGATGGAAGAATAAATGGGTATATAAATGTCTAAAAGGATGATTTGTTTTTGAAAAATTGATTGTGTAACTGACTGATTAAGTGTATCTTAGTGAATACATGGCTTACTGAGTAATGTTTAAATATGTAATTATCTGTATCAGTCTCTCACTTTGGGTATAAGTGTCTACATGGGTTGGTGAGTAGCTACATGGGTGTTTATATAGGATATTAGGTTGTTTTTTGAGTATCAGTGTGAGTGTCTGCATTGTTTGGTGGGGGGTACTACGTAGTGCATAGGTGCATGAATGATTGACTCTCTGGTTGTATGTTTTGAAGACAGCATGTGTGCATGTCTGTATGGGTGGATGACTGTGTGTATGGGTGTGTTAGTGAGTGAATGACTGTCTCAATTGTGTCTTTATGAATTTATAAATATGTTTTAAAGAAGTATATTTGTTTATTGGTGTATATAAGTGTGTATATGTGTGAGAGTGAGAAATTGAAATAGTTCCTGTATGAATAAGTATGTGTTTTTATAAGTGATTATTTAAAAGAGTAAGTATGTGTAAGTTTCCGTAGAAGTAAGTGTGGTGGTGTGTGTATAACTGTATATACAAATTAATGTATGTTTGATTCTTTATTAGCATGAGTGACTATGTGTGTGAGTAACTCTATGGATGAGAGGCATTGTGTTACAGGATGTATAGGTGTATGAGTACATATGATGTGTGAGTACACGTATGAGTGACTGTACAGGACTGTTGGTGAATGAGTGGATGTGTATGTGGATCTTAGAATTATTGAAGAGGTTGTTGTAATTGGTATTGGTATGTCCATTTTTTTGAAAATTTCAGTCTCTATTTTTGAATGTTTGTATCAAAGGTTATATTAGGGTGAGAGGAGGTCTACCACTCTGTCACAAGGATGATGTCATCAGTGATGTCATTTGAGATGTCATCAGTGATGTCATGAGTGATGTCACTGACCATGTCATGAGTGATGTAATATGTTACGTCATCAGCAGTGGATTGCGGGTGCGCGAGTGATAGTTAGCTTAACTAACTATAACGGGGGAATTTCAATGGTTTTTTATGAGTAAAATGTCCGCTAACTATAATGTGTGTGAAACCTATGGTTTTTTCACTGAATTTGCAAGGTTTTTTAAATGCTAAATCCTAACTATAACGTGTGTGAAACCTATGGTTTTTTCAGTGAATTTGCAAGGTTTTTTAAATGCTAATTCCTAACTATAACATGTGTGAAACCTATGGTTTTTTCAGTGAATTTGCAAGGTTTTTTAAATGCTAATTTCTAACTATAACGTGTGTGAAACCCATGGTTTTTTCAGTGAATTTGTATGGTTTTTTAAATGCTAATTCTTAC
The DNA here is from genome assembly GCF_964204655.1 of Triturus cristatus. Taxonomy (NCBI): domain Eukaryota; kingdom Metazoa; phylum Chordata; class Amphibia; order Caudata; family Salamandridae; genus Triturus; species Triturus cristatus. The sequence continues at coordinate 431,228,693 of NC_140587.1, read as the reverse complement.
CTATAACATATGTGATTCCCATAGTTTTTTTATTGATTTTGTATGATTTTTTTATTATAAATTCTTATATTATATGTGTTTTTTTTTAAAAAAAAGCAAGTTTTTTTAAAACTTTTTATTCTCTTAAAACTCTATGTTTTTTTTTTTTACCAAACAGGTAAGATATATTAGTATAACATAGAAAATCTTTTTTTTTTTTTTTCAGTGCGCGTACGGTAAGCGTACGGTAAGCGTACGGTTTACGCAATGTTCGTAATTTATCTACTCTTTTTGCGTATAGTTACGCAATTTGCGTTGCCGTGCGTACTGCGTGCGGGGCGCGTAAGCGTGTACGCTACACGCGCACGTTACGCGGAAGTGTTGTGGAGTGACTGTTATGCGCATGCGCGCGAGCGCGTGTCTTTTTTACGCGCATGCGTACTTTTACCGTAAGCGCACCGTAAGCGCACCGTAAGCGTAACGTAAGCGTAACGTACGCGCACGGTGGGTCATGTGATCATGAAACACAACTTTTGATTGGTTGAAAATACTTTCAGTTCTAGAACTCTCCTACACCACACCCATTCCCCTCATTTCTGCTTGTGATCCCTTAGGAGAAAGAGCTGACTTGTCTTTGTGATACGATGGCAGACCAGCACTCTTCTACTGAGAGTGAGGCTAGCAGCACCACCATCAGGCAGAGAAGGAGGAAACAGAAGAGCTCTTTTATGTGGGAGTATTTCAGTTTTCCAGAGGGTGAGAAAAAAGTCAATGCTGCCTTGGTGACTTGCAAGCTGTGCCAGCGTGTACTTTCGCGAGGTAATCCCAACAAGAAGTATTCCTTCGGGAATCACACTATGTTGAGACACCTTGAGGATGTACATCCTAGGACACATGCACGACATACTAGAGTCAACCCTTCAGTAAGTCGAGCAAGCACATCCTCAGCAGCTCAGCCGAGTCCTTCTTCGGAAGCTCAGCAGAGCCCTTCATTTGTGGGGGCAGATTCACCTTTTTCTGATCCTGTGGAAACGAACCCTCGGTTTGCGAGGGTTACTATGCGGTGTTCATTTTGCCATGGTCTAATTGTTCATAGGGAGACCAGTCTTCCCCTCATTAACAACAAAATAGACCAGCACATATGTCCTACCAGCTAATGTTCCCATTCTTCCTTTCCTCTGTCCCTGCATGAACACAACGGCTCTTACCAACCTTACCTCTCAACTTTTTTTTATTTTTTCTTTAAAACTTTTTTTTTTTTTTACCGTAAGCGTATTTTTTTTTTTTTTTTTTTTAAAACACTAAAAATCAATTACCACATCTCAAGATCCTTGAGGAATTAATAACTAAATACTAAAAATCTTTTTGAGATAAAGTGGAAGAAAGGGACCATCTAATTTCTGACTTACCTGACCCACCCAACAATTTAATTTTTAATTAAAATGTAATTGAAATTACTTGAAAAAATGGTTGTTTTTTTAAAAAAAAATTCTTTCACAATCTGAAAAAAAAGAAAAAAGTATTAATATTTAATAAATCAATATATAACACAGTTCACGTATTTACATATTTTCCCCCAAAAATTTTTTGCCTTTTTTTTGCTGTTTTCAGAATATATTGCATTTCACTATAATTTGTGAAAGCAATTGCATTCATCATTTAACAGCGGGCAAAAAAAAAATAACAATCTCAAAGATTGTTTTAAAAAAGCCCACGATCTCTTTTAACTTAAACATAACATTATAGAAATGCATAATATTCTAAAAAAAATCATCTAATAACAATAATTATTTCTTAAAAATACCGTCTGACACTTTTGTTTCAGAAGTATAATCACAAAAATATTATATCTCAAATAACTCCACAATACATCTGGTTCAATTTCCTTTAGGCCAAATAGTAATTTTAAAATTCTTTTTTGATTAAATTTCCAATGGTAATCCAATAAAATTCCAAAATTTAAATTGTACAGATCTTACCAATTCTCTCTAACATTTTGGTTTCCGAAAGATTAATTAATAATTAAATAAGTCCACAATACAATTGTTTACCTTTCCTTATGGCCAAATAGTAATTTTAAAAATCTTTTTTGAATAAATTTCCAATGGCAATCCAATAACATTCCAAAATTTAAATTGTGCAGATGTTACCGATTTTCTCTAAATTTTTGGTTTTCGAAAGTTTCATTAAAAATTAAAAAAGTCCACATTACAATTGGTTACCTTTCCATTAGGCCAAATGATAATTTGAAAAATTTTTTTTTTTGAAAATTCCAATGGTAATCCAATAAAATGGTAAAATTGTTTTGTACAGATCTTGCCAAGTCTCTCTAAAATTTTGGTTTCAGGAAGATTAGATAGGAATTTGCTAAATCAAAAGGCAAACGTTGCTTGAAAATCAATTTTGAATCATTACACAGTGTCCAGCCTTTTTCACATTTAAGATAAACTGTGTAATGTCCAGAAGTAACAGTAGGTCCTTCATGGAAAATTATTGCAACTGTTACAAAAGTTTTTCCTGAAATTGATAATTGCTGTCCTGTAAACTTCTTTATTAAAGTATCCAATTTTGAACCATCAGCTTTACATCGTTGCATCATTAAAATTACATACTGTCCGTATTCCTTTAAAATTAACGTTGAAAACATTTCAGATTTACACTCACCGCATTCCATGCTATGATTAGCATCTTTAACTAATTTAGCAAAAGTGACTGTTTTACTTTCTGGCAATGTTAAATAAATAAACCTTTCAGAATCAACATTAGAGCCACATGTATTGTAACAGTTTTCACAACTATGTTCCCATTTATAAGAGACACCAAACATATTTTCAATGGGAACCCCTTCTTCTTCCAGTACCTGAAGAAAAAACATCAAGAATTCCTGTGCGTCTTGCTGTACATTTTGAGAAAACTGTGTTCGTCCTGAACATACATCTAAAAGTTTTCTAATTTCAGTAGCACTTTCTATTTGAGTTTTATCATTACTCAGCTTTTGAAAAAGGAGACTCAACTCAGAACAGAATCTTTTTCTCTGATTTACTATTATCTGCTCTTGCAAACTTTCCAGATAAAATGCAACATTCAGCACTACATTAGCGTAGCAGTTGTCACCAGAGCTATTTTCAAAATGACATCCTACAACCTCTTCTTCATTTTCCTTTTTCTTTTTGCTTGCAATTACATCACTCCTCTTTTTTTTCCTCCTCTCTACATCCTCATTACAGATATTCTCATTTCTCCTTTTACGAGAAACTACACGTTTCTCTAACACAGGATACTGACCTAAATGAGGAGCATAGGTTCTTCTTAATCTATTATACTCCTTTACACAATTTGTATCAGCACTAACTTTTGAGTCATCAAAGTCTATCATGAATAAACCAGATAATGTTTTCACTCGTGACAAAGCTACATAAGCCATACCTTCTTTGAACACAGTTGAACCAATGTTTACAAATGCACAATCTACAGTCAATCCTTGAGACTTGTGAATAGTTACAGCATATGCTAGAGAAAACGGAAACTGTTTCCTTTGTACATATAAGTCTTTCACAAGCATAAAACGAACTGTACAACGACAAATGTCTATAACTATCTGATCAAATTTTATTTTTAAACATTCAATTCCATCTTTTTTCTGATAATTAATAAAACCCACAACTCTTCCCATAGCTCCATTAACTAAACCTTTTTCAACATCCAAATTTCTCCTTAAAAATACTCTACAGTTCATGCAAACATATAGATTTTTTTCTAATCCAGCAGTTTTGGAAATGTTCTTCTCTAGTGAATCCAATTTATTTTTCAGTGTGCCTGTTAATGTGATAGTAATTCTTCCATCTTGAATTTTGTCCACTGCTTCCAATTTCCTGATATCTTCCTTTTGCAATTTCAAAAGCTCCTCATTGAATATTGAGCATTCACGTAGAGTTGGCATTAAGCAGATGACACTTTTCTTTTCTGCAATGTTCTAGTATATCTTCTCTGCAACTATTTCTTCCTTTGGAAATAAATTATGTAGCAACCGACTCTGTAATGCATTTGTGCCAGCTTCAGTCAGTAGTCCAATTCTGATATCTTTCAGAATACTTCCATATTCTTCATCGTTTGCTTGCCTCATATTAGTAGTAAGTTCCTTGTACTCAAAGAAGGACCAAATATTTGCATTACCAATGCTTCCCAATGACTTCTTTGTGTCTTCATGTGTCACAGTATTAAACACTGGTTGTCCTTTAACTGGAGTAAGCTGTAGAAGATCCCCAAAAACTATGACATGTTTTCCACCAAATAACACGTCATAGTCTGTCCTTAGAGTTTGCTGCATTCTTAAATGCACAAAGGCAAGCATTAAGTTTGATACCATGCTCACGTCATCAATAATGAGAACTTGCATCTTCTTCAATACTCTTGAAACTTCCAAGCATGCTTCTCCAGTTAGCTTGTGGTATTGTATTTTGTTCTCATGCTCCACTGGTAACATTAGCAAACGATGTAAGGTGATTCCTTTTATGTTATATGCTGCTAACCCAGTTGGAGCAGTAACCACACAAGACAAAGTAGAATCCGTTTTTTGCTGTAGGTAGCTTCTGATGACTTTTATTAACCCCTTCAGCGCTGCGCGGATTCCTCCGCGGTGCTGAAGGGTTCGAGCGCGGGCGGGGCCATGACGGAACGGTTCCGTCATGAGCACAGCTCAACCGATGCTCATGACGGAACCGTTCCGTCATGAGCATGGAAGGGGTTAAGAAACTTTTTCCAGTTCCAGCTTATCCGCTTACATACATCCTGATTGGATGAAATGATGTGCATGAGCACTCTTTTTTTTCATGTAGTAATCCGTGATCAATTTTGTTTCTGAACTCTTCATAAATTTGTTGCTGCTCTTCATTCAGTTGTCTTTCCAAATTTGGTAAGTCTATAAATTCTTCTTGAGCTTGATTCATAGCCGTTTCCACTTCATTCATGGCTATTGCAGCTTCATTTTCAACGATTGGTTGTCCTAGGGGATCTTGACTGAGTGTTCCTGAACTTTGGCTGTCTTGAGAACTGTCTCTAGCTACTTCAGCTGCAATTGTAGTTTCCTGTTCAATTTCTTCATTTAACATTTGCACATAAGTTGTGAATGTACTGCATTGTATGCTGTCTTTGCAAGCATTAAATGAATCTTCATAGCTTTGAAATTCTCCCAGTAGTTCATCCTCTGTACGCCATGGTTTAAACAGCTGTAAAAGAGCCAAGTAGTAAAATTCCTTTTTGTCAGTAGTGTCGCAACTCAGCTTCCTGTGATTTATCAAACTTCCTTTGTTTGCTTCACCAAACATCCTTCCTCACCAATGACTTTATATTTTCCATTGTTGATGTCTTCTGCGGCTTTCCGTGAATAAATGTAGTTCTGCAGCACTTCATAGAGACACATGTTATCCAGATGATGACTTCTCTTGGGATAATATGTGTCCAACATGTTTGATTTCAAAATATCTGTACTTTCTGGGTCATTCTCGGCCAAATATTCAATTTCTCCAACAGATTTCAGTACCCGATTTCTCATTGCTGCAAGACCTAAACTTGCCCAAATTATTCTTCTTGATTTCGAGTAGAGACTTGCAGAAGATAACCTATCTGAACATTCGTAGGATCCAATTTCTCGATGCGATAACATCTTTAAACTGAAACTGTACAGCTTCTTACTGACAGTCTTCTCGTGAGAAATCTCTTCCCACATTTCTTTCAATTCAGTTTTTTCAGATTTAGTAATGTAAGACGTTACATATCGAGCAACAGCAATGGAATTGTCAGCTACATACTGTATATCCATGTTAGCATTCCACATGGATAAAATGACTGGGTTGTAGTCATTTATATTTTTTGATTCTTCTTTTCTTTTAAGGTTGTAGGTATTCTTAGGTGATTTTCTTGTAATAGTATGTCTCACAGATGACATAAAACTGTTTACTCTTCCATTTGAAAGAACAGGTCTAGGAAATCCAAATCGACATTTAGTGTAGTATTTATCTTTGCTCTTGTATTTCCGTCGACAGGATTTTCCACACCGATGACTTTGGAAACGTAAAACTTGCTCCTTTAACTTTTTCTCTTCTGTGCTTTTTGGTATAGCACATGTTGCATATTCTTCAATGTAAGATAACACTGCTTCATCAGCATCTGTTCCAAACTTTGGGGCATCCTTGATCCACAACAGCATATGAATATGAGGAGCACCTCTTGCCTGGTACTCTTTTCTCCAAAAGAAATCCTCTACTTCTCCAAGAGGTGGATTTCTTTTATTGCAGATGAAGGACATCATAGCCTCAAATCTATGATTGAAATATCTGCAAACATTAACCGGATCCAATGAGCACAGTTCTCCTGCTGTCTTGTATTCGATGTTTTTAATGTTTGAATTTGCCTCTCGTAGAAAATCCAGTAAATCATCCCAAGCGTACTCAGCACAGCTTAGGGTAAGGAACCATGTTGGTGTTCCTAAATTTCGTAACATGCATTTTAATTCACCATGGCGTCGGTACCAATATTCATTTGTCCCACGCTGACAAGCCATCAGATTGATCAGTTGTGTTTCCAAATGATCATCTCGGTGCTGCACTTTTTCCATAAAATCCTTAGCAGACACATTTTGTAAATGTACTCCACTTTTTAAAATGTGATTTACTGCATATGATAATGCAGACAAGTCGCTTTCAAATAAAAGATGGAACAAATAAGGAATACTTTGTCGAAATCTGGGATCTTCTGCATATAGTCTTGTAGTTCGATACTCAGAAGCTGGAATCTGTTCTGGACGCTCATCGTATCGTCCTCCTTTTCCTGTAGGAAACAGCTGGGGAAAACATCGAGCTTCCAAGCTCTCCTCCCATACACTCACGGGAGTTCCTTTTGCTTTCTTCATCTGAAACAGATCAATATTGTCTCCCATAACTTCTTTTGAATGAAGAGGATGTATGCTAAAATGTTCATAAATTTCTTCTTCCTTTGACTTGTCCACTTTTTCAATTTGTCCAGTTGGTGTTTCTGTGTCTTCTTGTAAATCTTCTTCTTCTTCTTCTTCTATATAAATTGATTCATACCATTTGTTATTCCTTTTCAAATACAAATTTGCTCTTTGTACTTTCCGTACATCTACCAGCTCCTGCCAAATCTTCTTATTCTTTGTAGGTACACCATTAACCAGAATAACTAATGGTTCAGTTTCCAAAGTATCTGCATCAATAGTTTCCATATTTTTTTTCAAATCCAAGGGCAAATACACCACTCTTCCTTTTAAACCTCTCAGTAAATCTGAAGGAGGTAATTTACCAGTTTTGGGCTCCATACGTACTATGGTCTGGAACGGATGAACACATTGAATAAGTATAGACTCATATGTATTTAATTCAGAAAGTTCGGCAGGAATAACATCCAATTCTAAATTATTATGCACAGCTCTGGTCGGCATTCTATTTTCCTCTAACTTGTTGTAACAGTATTTACAAATACGCTGATCTTCACCCAATTCAAAACAATTTTCAAGAAATATATATGTGGCAAAATCCTTCCACTTATAATTATCTTCATTATCACTTTTTCTGTAGAGATCAACATTCCTAGTTTGTTTTCTATAATGAGTTCTGCGGCAACAAATACAAGTTATATTTGGTCTTTCATTAGAGATTATTGCAAATTTTGTTATGTGATCATTAAATGTTTTACTTACAGAGGGTTCTACATTCTCTTCCACTTCTTCCTCATTTACTGTGTCCTTTTCTGCACTGTCTTGTTCAGGACCAAAGTAACAAAACTGAATTTCATCAATAACCTTCTCTACATCTGATACCGATCCACGGAACAGAGCCCTATTCAATTCATCTAACTTTATTGCTGGACTTTTAGCAAAATACAACCGTCTCACAAACTTTCTCATTTCAGTATGATGAACAGCCAGCATCCTAAAATGATGAAAAACACTTTTACACACTTTTCTAGATAGACAAGCCAGAGAATGACCCTGCAAACCAGTATTCTCTCTCACTCTGCATGGATCTAGACTTTGAAGCACCTTAATCTTCTGTTTTACACTTTTTTTTACTATATTCTCTTAGAAACTCACGAAATTTATCAATAGATTCCTGACGCACAGTGCAAATACTACTACAATTCCAAGTGTACACTGGGGCTTTAGGACGTCTCCCCATAGCCTCATCCGCCATCACTTGTACCTCATTTCTTGGAACCATTATCTCCTTCTCCATTATACAACCATTTTTCACTTCATAAGCACGACCTCTGGTGTCAACTGCATGCAGCAAACTATTACTTTGAAAATAACTCTCTTCATTAAAAAAAGGTTCACTACTTGAACTATGCATCCATTCTCCTAAAAACACTTTACAAAAGTTTGTTCTTTTCACTACTCTTTTCCTTTTGCTTTGTGATTTCAGTACATTAACCATTTTATCTAATGTACGCATCCTATTCAAAATTAAAATGAATAGTTTCCTTTTTAATTCTAATGCCTTTGCTGCAATGGCTTCAATTTCTTTTTTTCTCTTATAAAATTTAGCCTTTTTTTTTATATTTCTTCACATCCTTTATCAAATTGGACATAACTTCTCTGAAACATTTTTCTACGTATCTCTTTAAACGCTGCTTTTCTTTTTAAGTTAATCTTTATTGTTTCTGAAGGTATATTTGCATTAACTAAATGCTCAATTTTTTCCTGTTCTTTTCTATTGAAAACATTCTTTCCAGTACAGACATTTTGTACATTTTTCCTTTTTTTGAAGATGTTCTTTAAAAAATCTTTTGTCTGCTTACCAGAAGACTTTCTGTTTTTCCCAACATGAGCATCTCCAACTAACTTAGGTCCTCCAGTTGTCTTCAAATATAGTTATTTTTTGTGGTTTTTCCTTAGTCTGGATTTTGTAGGCATCTTAAATTTTGTTCACTTGTTCACTGCTCTTCAGCAACACCTGAAAAAAACTAAAGAAAAAATCCTTTTTTTTATTTAAATATATTACTACATTTTTTATGATCTTTTCAAATCTTAAAATACTAAGTACCCCTTTCCTACAAGTGAAAATCACAATAACACCTTCACAAATTAAATATCTAAAAACAATTCCTGTGTGCACACAGAGTCATGGTTTGAAATTAGGCAGAAAACGAAATTTCTTTGCCAATTGGAAAGCACACTTCCTACTGCTTTTTTGGCAAGTGATAAGTACTTTTACAGTCTGACACATTTTGAATCCACTTTTCAGATTCTGAAAAAAGCACATGTCCAAACTGCTTTTTGAGACCAGCAACATGTGTAACCTGGGTGACTGACTACACTCCAGCAAGGGCAACCAGCCTTAGTGATGCTGAATGTATTTGCATTACTAAGTGCAACCTCAAACCCCACTCGGTTGTGAATACTGTGCATGATTCCACAGGATAAGCAGCTGGGTGTGTGCTAAGAGTCTGTTTTTGCATAAAAAAATAGCTCCCCCTTTCCATCTAATGCAAATGTAAAATCACCAGAGCAATACCAAACAGCTTTTTGAGACCAGCAACATGTGTAACCTGGGTGACTGACTACACTCCAGCAAGGGCAACCAGCCTTAGTGATGCTGAATGTATTTGCATTACTGACTGCAACCTCAAACCCTAAAAGTATTCCTCATTTATACCAGTACACCTTAATTTATGGTGAAAACATAGTCCATATTATTTTACATGTTTGTATTTGCATTACTAAGTGCAACCTCAAACCCCACTCGGTTGTGAATACTGTGCATGATTCCACAGGATAAGCAGCTGGGTGTGTGCTAAGAGTCTGCTTCTGCATAAAAAAATAGCTCCCCCTTTCCTACTAATGCAACTGTAAAATTACCAGAGCAATACGCAATAAATCTCTGCCTGTAATTCCTCTTTGCACACAGAGTCATGTTTTCATGTTAGTCTGAAAACGAAATTTCTTTGCCAATTTGAAACCACACTTACTACTCTTTTTTTTGGCAAGTGATAAATACTTTTACAGTCTGACACATTTTAAATCCACTTTTCAGATTCTTAAAAAAGCACATGTCCAAACAGCTTTTTGAGACCAGCAACATGTGTAACCTGGGTGACTGACTACACTCCACCAAGGGCAACCAGCCTTAGTGATGCTGAATGTATTTGCATTACTGACTGCAACCTCAAACCTCACTCGGTTGTGAATACTGTGCATGATACCACAGGATAAGCAGCTGGCTGTGTACTAAGAGTCTGCTTCTGCATAAAAAAATAGCTCCCCCTTTCCATCTAATGCAAATGTAAAATCACCAGAGCAATACGCAATAAATCTCTGCCTGTAATTCCTCTTTGCACACAGAGTCATGTTTTCTTATTAGTCAGAAAACGAAATTTCTTTGCCAATTTGAAAGCACACTTACTACTCTTTTTTTTTGGCAAGTGATAAGTACTTTTACAGTCTGACACATTATGAATCCACTTTTCAGATTCTTAAAAAAGCACATGTCCAAACAGCTTTTTCAGACCAGCAACATGTGTAACCTGGGTGACTGACTACACTCCAGCAAGGGCAACCAGCCTTAGTGATGCTGAATGTATTTGCATTACTGACTGCAACCTCAAACCCCACTCGGTTGTGAATACTGTACATGATTCCACAGGATAAGCAGCTGGCTGTGTACTAAGAGTCTGCTTCTGCATAAAAAAATAGCTCCCCTTTCCTACTAATGCAACTGCAAAATTACCAGAGCAATACGCAATAAATCTCTGCCTGTAATTCCTCTTTGCACACAGAGTCATGTTTTCATATTAGTCAGAAAACGAAATTTCTTTGCCAATTTGAAAGCACACTTACTACTCTTTTTTTTTGCAAGTGATAAGTACTTTTACAGTCTGACACATTATGAATCCACTTTTCAGATTCTTAAAAAAGCACATGTCCAAACAGCTTTTTCAGACCAGCAACATGTGTAACCTGGGTGACTGACTACACTCCACCAAGGGCAACCAGCCTTAGTGATGCTGAATGTATTTGAATTACTGACTGCAACCTCAAACCCCACTCGGTTGTGAATACTGTACATGATTCCACAGGATAAGCAGCTGGCTGTGTACTAAGAGTCTGCTTCTGCAAAAAAAAATAGCTCCCCCTTTCCTACTAATGCAACTGCAAAATTACCAGAACAATACGCAATAAATCTCTGCCTGTAATTCCTCTTTGCACACAGTCATGTTTTCATATTAGTCAGAAAACGAAATTTCTTTGCCAATTTGAAAGCACACTTACTACTCTTTTTTTTGCAAGCGATAAGTACTTTTACAGTCTGACACATTTTGAATCCACTTTTCAGATTCTTAAAAAAGCACATGTCCAAACAGCTTTTTCAGACCAGCAACATGTGTAACCTGGGTGACTGACTACACTCCAGCAAGGGCAACCAGCCTTAGTGATGCTGAATGTATTTGCATTACTGACTGCAACCTCAAACCCTAAAAGTATTCCTCATTTATACCAGTACACCTTAATTTATGGTGAAAACATAGTCCATATTATTTTACATGTTCCTCACATTTAAATTTCTCCCAAAACACAAAATGATAAACACAACTTCAACAAAAGGAATTCCAATTCTATTATTCATTTCTTGATTTACCATATACATCCCCTCTCAAACTCTTAACTCACCTTTAAAATTAGTTAGTTGTGAAAGAAATGTGGCACTCAAACAGCAGATTATCAGAGCCAGGATCTCTGTTCTGTACACCTCTCTCCTCTCAGCAGAACCAGATAATGGCAATGTTTCCCTCTCTTTTTCCACACATATACATGTTAGTTTCAAATCTCAGTGCTTCCCCCTTTTTTTCAAATGTAATCACACATTTCTATTGGTTGAAAACCAACCCTTTTCCAACAGTACCCTTCCCCCAACTTGACTTCAGCCTAGTACCCTTCCCCCAACTTGACTTCTGCCTGCTACCATAGCAACTGCTCTTGAAACACTGCTGTGTAGAGTTAGGTCAGAAGTTCACCACACAATGTTTCATTTCCAAAGAGCAGGAGTGCTTGACTTTTCAAACCTAACAGCAAATCCATAGTACTGTTCTTTGGTAACACATTTTTCTGTACCAATACAAAACATGCTTCTATAAATTTACACATACAGCCTAGTTTTTAGTGTAGAATGGTATGAAACAGCCAATCAGTTCTTTTAAAAAAAAAAAAATATGTATGCCTCCATTTCCAAACTGTCTTTCATTTCTTTTTACCATTCTACTGAATTACACCTCCTGAGTGAACCCCGATCTCCTTGGAAGATGTTCACAGTGTGGATTGTAGGACACAGCTATGTCTTCTGGAGTGAAAAGTATGCAGAGAAAACAGGTATGGTGAGAGACCTTGCTTTGCCAAATGTAGACATTAAATGGATTGGTCAGAGAGGGTTAAAGTGGCACCAATTGATGCCATTGGTGAAATCCTTCATGCAAATCCAACACCCTGACCTCATAATAGTGCACTGTGGTGGCAATGACCTAGGCACTTTGACTGGGGTAGGTCTGGAAATGCTTATGAAGGACACCTTTGCACAACTGTTTTCACTTTTCCCTAAAACTGCCTTTGTGTATTCTAACATATGCCAAAGGCAAAAATGGAACTGGTCCAATCATTTTTGTCCGTAGATTGACAAAGCAAGAAAGCACGTCAACAAATCTGTTTCTGCTTTCCTCCGAGACTATGGTATGGGTTCCATTTACCACAACAACTTGCGTTACGACATGCAAGACATTTATAGAGGAGATGGTGTACACTTCAATGATGAAGGGAACAGAGTCTTTCTCTTGAACCTTAGACTCTGCATCGGTACTTACTTGTAGGTACCACTAAAAAATCAAATCACTTCATAAACACAACGGCTCTTTTTAGAGCCCCTTAATATCTAAACACTTAAATCTGAATTTTATTTCTTTTTTTATTTATTTTTTCTACCGTACGCGTACGGTAAGCTTACGGTAAGCTTACCGTACGCGTACCCCGCGATTTTTTTTTTAAATTAATAAATGTTTTTTTGTACTTTTCTGTCCTTCTTTGACCCCCTTTCAAATGTTAGGGGGTCTGTAACTCTCTTCCTTGCCCCCTTTTCAAGTTATCACCCTTTGTTTTTCTGAGTGAAACACACAAAATGGCGGCCGCCGCTTCCTGGTTTCGACCGATTCGAATGTTTACTAAGATCTAACAGCCAATCAGAATCGCGCTCGCGCACGTCACCGTACGCGTACGGTAAGCTTACCGTAAGCGCACGGTAAGCGCACCGTAAGCTGGCTCAGATATATATATTGATTTAAATGCTATTTTCTCAGGAACTACTGAACAGATTTACACCAGACCTACAAAAGGCACTTCCTTGACCTGAGGACTACCTCTCTGCCAAATTTCAAGTAACTCTGTTCAGCCGTTCGGGCTGTAGCTGTGTCTAAAGGTCCTATGTAAAAATGCATGGGAAAAACGCGTTTTGGGACCCCCCTTTTATCTCAGCCCCCGCTTGACGAATCCCCCCGAGACTTTTTGGGTAGGAGCGGAGCGTAGCGCCCCACCTATTTTGAAAATTTCGCGAGGATTCGTCGACCGGCGCGAAAGTTATTCCAAATAGAATGTTGCGGATTTCCTATGGTAAGAGGGTCCTAACTATAACTACCTACTGGCGACCGCCAGTAGGTAAATATATATATATATATATATATATATATATATATATATATATATATATATATATATATATATATATATATATATATATATATATTTACCTACTGGCGGTCGCCAGTATGTAGTTATAGTTAGGACCCAGGGGCATATGTATCAAACGATTTTGTATTCGGAAACGCTGCGAATCGCAAAAAAACAGCGTTTGCAAATACAATATCGCAAAATTAGATGTATGAGGCATTTCAGCATCGCATTCTTAAGGAATCGCTAATTTGCAATTTCTTAATTTTGCGTAAGCATTTAAGAAATCGCAAATTGCGATTCCTTAAATGCTATGTAACACGCACCCAAGTTGTGCGATTTCTCCTTAAGAAATCGCAAATTACCACCAACTTCAAGTTGGTGGTAATTTGCGATTTCTTTGAAAAATGCACTTTTTGTCATTTTGCAAAGTGCCATGTGGCGCACATACATGCCCTTAGGGCATGTATGTGCGCCATATGCGCACACATGCTAATTTCAGGGGTGCATCAGGGTGTCATCATGACACCCTTGCACCTTTGAAATTAATTTGTGATTAGCAAATTGCGATTCGCAATTTGAGAAAGACTTCCCATTCATTGCTATGGGCCTCCTGGCCCATAGGAATGAATGGGAAGGTATTCCTTAATTGCGATTTCGCAATTTGCTAATCGCAATTAAGGAATTTTAAGAATTCGCAAAAATTGTGCGAATTTTTAGATACATCCCATTTTGCAATTCTCAAATAGCAATTCTCAAAAAATCGCTATTTGAGATTTGCAAATGGAGATTTTGATACATATGCCCCCTAGTTACCATAGTAAAATCGTAACATTCTTTTCCCAATAACTTTGGCGGCGATTGACGAATATTCTCGAAATTCTCAAAACTGGTGGGGTGCTCCGGTCAGCTCCTATGCTGGAAGTTTGGGGATGATTCATCAAGCGGGGGCCGAGAAAAAAGGGGGGTCCCAAAACGCATTTTCCCCATGTTATTTCCCATAGGACATTTTAGACATGGCTACAGCCCGAACTGCTGAACGGAATTCCACCAAATTTGGCAAAAAGGTAGCCCTTGGTTTAGAAAGCGCCCTGTTTTTTTAAATGGTTTAAATCCGTTCAGTAGTTTTTTAGAAATGTAAGAAATAAAGATAGTGATATCTATGGCTTTGGAGGATCCGCGCACCCTCCCGATCACGAGCTTCATGCTAATTGGCTGTCAACACTCCAAACCAGGAAGTGTTGGCAGCCATCTTGTGCCTCGGTAGAACCGAGGCACAAGAAAACAGGAAAAGAAACACGAAAAACAAGAAAAGGGGGCAGGGTAGAAACACCCTGAACCCCTAGGCCTGCTCAGGGGGTCCCACAAGGATCCCCCAGGGCCACAAAAAGCATTTTTTTGTAAAAAAAAAAAAAGCAGCGAATTATGGCCGAAAAAAAAAAAACGCGCTTCGTTTAATTAAGCCCCCGGGTGGACCAGGTCCCAGTGGCAGTTAAAAAATGTGTGGGGGAGCCCCAATCCCCCCCACACTGCCACCACCTGGGGACCGCCACCACCCGGGACTTTTCAATAATATTTGTGGGGGGGCACACAGCCCCCCCGCAGCCCCGGGGACCGCCACCCCCAGGGCTTTTTTTTTAATCTGTGGGGGGCCTCCGAGCCCCGGGGACCACCACTCCCATGGCTTTTATTAATTATTTTGCGGGGGTACATTGCCCCCCTGCTGCCCCGGGGACCGCCACCCACAGGGCTTTTAAAAAAAATACATATACCTGTGTGGGGGGGCTCGAGCCCCCCCACATGCCCCGGGGACTGCCACCTACCCGGGGCACTAATTATGTAAATTCGGGGGTCCATTACGGCCCCCCGAGCCCCGGGGCTCACTACCTCCCCGGGGCTTTGCCAATTTGAGATGTCATCAGTGATGTCATCAGTGATGTAATATGTGACGTCATCAGCTGTGCATTGCGGGGGCGCGAGTTATAGTTAGCTGAACTAACTATAACGGGGGAATTTCACGGGTTTTGTACGAGTGCAATGTTCAACTAACTAAAACTTTCCCTAAAACCTATTGTTTCTTCAGTGAATATATATATATATATATATATATATATATATATATATATATATATATATATATATATATATATAGCATTTAAAAAAGCTTTGAAATTCACTGAAAAAACCATAGGATTCAGGGACATTATAGTTAGCTGGACATTTCACTCGCACAAAACCATAGAAATTCCACCGTTATAGTTAGTTCAGCTAATTATAACTCGCGCCCCCGCAATGCACTGCTCATGACGTCACATATTACATCATTCATGGCATGGTCAGTGACATCAATTTTTAAATATGTTTTATATATATTCCTAGGTGTATTGAAGAATGAGTGGGTGTATAAGTGTCTGGATGGAGGATTTAGCAGGTGTGTGACTGATTGTATAAGTGAGTGATTAAACGTGTCCTACTGAATGCATGGGTTAGTGTCTAAACTGTGTGAATGTCTGTATCAGTCTGTCTGTTGTTGTGTAAGGCTACATGGGTTGGTCAGTAGCTACATGAGTGTCTATGTGGGTAATTGATTGTTTGCCTGAGTATATGTATGGGAGACTGAGTGTGTGTGTGGGTGGGTTGGAGGTGTGTGCATAGATGTGTGAGTGGTTGATTCACTGGGTGCATGGGTTCAAGAGTGCATGTGGAAACAGCTGTATGGGTGGGTGAGTGTGTGCATGGGTGTGTTGGTGAGTGAATGGATATCTCAGTGGTACATGTGTGAATAACTACATATGTAAAAGGCAGTATATATGAGTGATGATGTATATAAATAACTATATGTGAGAGTGAGTGATTGTGAGAGTGGCTGTATGAATGAGTGTGTACTTGTATCAGTGATTATATAATAAGAGAGTAAGTATGCATTAGTATCTGTATGAATTAGTGAGGTGGTGTGTGTATATCTGTATAACTGAGTAAATGGGAGTGTGATTGATTCTTTGCATGACTGACTAGTTGTGTGAGTAACTCCATGGAAGAGTGCCGTTGTGTGAGTGGCTGAATAGGTGTATGAGTACATATGATAGTGTTGTATTGATGAGTGAGTGCATGTATAAGTGATTGTATGGGTGAATGAGTGGATGTGTGTGTAGACCTAGGAGTGAGTGCGTATGTAGTAACTGGTATTGGTGTTTCGATGGTTTCAAAAATGGCAGTCTGTATTTTAAAGTGGGTGTATCAAAGGTTATATTAGACTGTGAGGAGGTGCATCAGATTTTCACACGGATGATGTCATCAGTGATATCATCAGTGATGTCATCAGTGATGTTACTGACCATGCCATGAATGATGTAATATGTGACGTCATGAGCAGTACATTGCGGGGGTGCGAGTTATAGTTAGCTGTGCGAGTGAAATGTCCAGCTAACTATAACGTCCTTGAAACCTACGTTTTTTTCAGTGAATTTCAAAGGTTTTTTAAATGCTAATTTCTAACTATAACGTCAGTAAAACCTGTGGTTTTTTTCAGTGAATTTCAAAGTGTTTTTAAATGCTAATTTCTAACTATAATGTGCCTGAAACCTATGTTTTTTTTCAGTGAATTTGAAAGTTTTTTTAAATGCTAATTTCTAACTATAACATCCCTGAAACCTGTGGTTTTTTAAGTGAATTTCAAAGGTTTTTTAAATGGTAATTTCTAACTATAACGTCAGTAAAACCTATGGTTTTTTCAGTGAATTTCAAAGGTTTTTTAAATGCTAATTTCTAGCTATAACGTGCCTGAAACCTATGGTTTTTTCAGTGAATTTGAAAGGTTTTTTAAATGCTAATTTCTAACTATAACGTCCCTGAAACCTATGGTATTGTAAGTGAATTTCAAAGGTTTTTTAAGTCCTAATTTCTAACTATAACATAGCAGTCGCTTTTTCAGAGTGGTAGAGAAAGGTGAGCATGGCCTCCAAACACCTTTTAGCAATCCCACTGTATGGGATTTACTGGAGTTAACAGGAGGGATAGTTAGCCCCCAACGTCAACCTTGGGGGCCAACTACTCCTTTTATTACCTCCAGTAAGTCCCACATAGCAGAATTACTAACTTGTTATATCAGAGCCGCGCCTCCCTGCACCACTTTGCAAATGCGCCCCCTGGCGCATTGTAAGTTGGGGAATTAAGTCCCCTTGAATCCTGAGGGTCCCTGGGGGCCAACTAGCCCACCAGGTACCTCCAGTAAAGGCCACAGAGCTGTGTTGCAGAGAGGTATTCAGAGGCCACGCCCCTTTTTACACCATGCTGACTAACTAGCGTCCAACTGGAGCTTTGCCCCCTCACTTCCAAGCTGCTTTGAAACTACTGTCCTGCTCCACTCTCACCCAACACAGCCTTGTTTCATACTCTGACCCCTTGTTTTATTCCACTTTCCCTTCATTGTCACATATATGAGGACCTTGAAGTACAGGGTGCACACTGCACAAAATATTCTCATGTGTTTGATTTAATAAACTATAGTGTTGTTTATGTATAATAGGGACACAGGCCACCCACATAGTGCATATAACTGATTTGCCTTAGTTCACTATTGGCATTGTCGCCAAGGTGGGGGAAAGAATGAATGCTACTAAATAACTACGTCTGAAAACTATCCCTTTAAAAAAAATACTTCTTAGTGCACTGATGCAACCTGATTTACTATGGTGAAACAGTTCTGCGTGTTGACGAAAAACACTGCTGCGTGCTGGGTACACCTTGGCATACATTCAAAACACCGGGTGCCATTATGTCATGGAGGACCCTGCGGGGCGCTCACAGAATATGTGGGTGGTGGGGGTGTGATAGATCACAAAAAAGCGGGTGGGGGCGTTCACTGTGACATCTGCACATGTAATTGTGTTTTCAAAATTAAGGTGGAGGCTACTCTGCAGAAGTCACTTTTTGAGCAAAAGAAGGGCATACATTTCTTCTAGACATCACATACTATGGAGGGGCGCATTGGGGCACTTGCACTTCCAACAGTTTGCAAAATGGCATCACCCGTGGCATGCCGGTGCCAGGTGAGGTTAGACTTTCGGATGGTACCAAGTACACCCTGGTAACGTCCTTACAGAACGCAATTCGATTAACCAGTTCATAGACCCAGTACTTGTGCGGTTCTCGTGAAAACTGACTGACATGGTGAGTCCAGCCACTGCCGGGGTCTCTAATGTGGGGAAAGCTGCTTCAGTCTGCAGACAGGGGCTTCTATGTTCAGCCTTCTCTGTGGGTCTCTGCTCTGCGACGGTCTGCTTCAGCCCGAGCAGCAGCAAGGCTTCCTTCACTCTGGGAAGATCTGCACCAGCCTGTGAGGGGAGGGGTCATTGTGCTCAGTGAACCACTTTCAAACTCTGTGCTGGGACGGCGGGGTGGGGATCTCTTACAGCATGTGAGCCTTCTCTCCGGGATGCTGTTACAGCGAATTGAGCGAGATGTCTATTGTAGTCGTTTGAATAGCGAGCTCCTGTATTGTGTAAAGCTCATTAGTGCATACAGCATAAAATCTATGTGAAACTGTCCATTACCACAGAGGTTCGCAAATATCAGGAGTCGGGTGCTCTGAGAAGCCACAGAACAATGGTTTATTGTGAATCTCTGTTAAAACCTGTGGGGATGAAGAGAGATGTAACTGGACTGTTTAGAACTGTAAGGGGTAGGACAGCCACTCAACGGGAATAGTCAAACCAGTAACACACAAGCCCCTGCACCCCGAGTTTCTCTAATCTGTCCTCCGAAGCACTTCTCTGTTAAGGGCTGCTGTTCACTCTGGAAGACGGGGGATTAATATGCACAATAGGGCAGAGGGTCTTTCTTTCATGGCACAGAGTCATTCTACTTTGTATGGGAGAAAATCCAGGACGGCATGCAAGCTGAAGAGTCTCTTCCAGCATATATGGAGAGGGCACCTGGAGCAATAAATGAATCACCCCAACTCTCTTGTCTTACTGCACAGCCATTAAACAGTTACTCACGTGCTCAGCCGATGCTGGTTCCAGCGCGCACAGGAAAAGGAATAGTCCAAGTGCCTTCCCCATGGCGAGATCCGTGCTTGGCCGATGCTGGTTTCAGCACACACAGGAAAAGGAATATTCCAAGCGCCTTCCCCATGGCGAGATCACCGTGCTCGGCCGATGCTGGTGCCCAGGAAAAGGAATATTCCAAGCACCTTCCCCATGGCGAGGGTTTTCATCAGGTACTGCCAGCTGAACCCTCGTCCGACGGCTTCAAGAGTTCACTCACCAAAGTAAAGCCAGCACAAGTGAAAACAGCTAATAAAATGTTGTCTTCCAAATAAACAGCTTTCCAAACATCAACTTCGAAGGAGTCAGGGGTTCCCACACCACAACTGTCTGGACTGAAGCAAGGAAGGGAACTCGAAGCGAGGCACAAGATGGCTGCCAACACTTCCTGGTTTGAAGTGTTGGCAGCCAATCAGAGGCAAGCTCGTGCTCGGGAGTTAAGCTCCGCCCAATATATATATATATATATATATATATATATATATATTTCCTTTAATATCTCAAAAACTACTGAACGGATTTACACCATTTCAACAAAAGAGTGCTTACTGGGCCAAGACCTTTCTCCCTGCAAAATTTGGCGTAATTCCGTTCAGCAGTTTGACCTGTAGCCTTGTCTAAAGTTTCCTATGGAAATTGCATGGAGAAAACACGTTTTGTGACCCCCCTTTTTTCTCAGCCCCCCTTGAGGAATCACCCCCAAACTTTCAAGATAGGAGCTGATCTGAAAAGAGGATCCTTTTGGACAATTTTGTAAAGATTCGGCAAACGCCGCCAAAGTTATAAGCACATCAAAAAATGCTTTCCTTTGGAAACTAGGTTCTAACTATAACTATCTACTGGCAACCACCAGTAGATAATATATAAATATATATATATTCACTGAAAAAACCATAGGTTTCAGGGGATAAAAAAACCTTCGAAATTCACTGAAAAAACCAAAGGTTTTAAGTTGTGGAATTAATTCCCCTTCAATACTCCTGGTCCCTGGGGTCCAACTAGCCCACAAGGTACCTCCAGTAAGCGCCACAGAGCTGCGTTGCAGAGAGGTGTAAAAAGGGGCGTGGGCTGGACCACCTCTCTGCAACGCAGCCCTGTGGCACTTACTAAAAGTTCCTGGTGGACTAGTTGGCCCCCAGGGACCCCCAGTATTGAAAGGGAATTAATTCTCCAACTTCAAACGTGCCACAGGGCGCGTTTGGAGAGTGTTTTGCTAGAGGGGGCGGGGCCTCTGGCACGATTGCGTGTATTTAAAAAAAAAAAAATTAAGAAAGGGGACTGTGTGGCCCCCTCCCTTTTCTGTTTTATGGGCCTGGGGACCCCATCCCCCAGGGCCTGACCCCTTTTTTAATTTATGTTTTACAACGGAAGGGGGCTGCGTGTCCCCCCTCGGGGACCCCATCCCCCAGGGCATGGCCATTTGTTTGTTTTTAAAAAAAAATATTTGCAGGGGGCTGCGTGGCCCCCCTCCTCAGGCCATTTATGGCCTCGGGGACCCCATCCCCGGGCCTTCCTTTGGTTTTTTTTTCTCATTTTTTAAAAATTATGGGCCCCCCTTCCTGGCCACTTCTGGCCCCGGGGAATGGCCACATTGTTGGGGACCATGTGGGGGGTCCCCAATTCCCCACGGTCCCGCCGCCTCCCCACCTCCTGCAGGAGCCGGCATTGCTTTTCCACACGGGGAGCAGCTCCCGTGTGGTTCCCTGCTCTCTCTTCTAAAAACCAAACCATAGTTTACCATGACAGGGCTGGAGCCTTGAGGCTCCTGACCTGTCATAGCAAACTGCAGTGTCCTGGGGGAGGGCACCCCGGGACACTGAAGGAGCCGGCTCTGGAGGGTGTCGGTCCCCAGGGCCATCATTGGCTCCAGGAGGGGGGCCGCATGGCCCCCCTCCCAACATTGTCAAACCCCGGGGGGTGGTGGTCCCCGGGACTCGGGGGTCCATTAGGGACGCCTTCATTTAAAAATGAGTGCCCCGGGGAGGTGGCGGTGCCCGGGGCGTGAGTGGGGGGCGAGCCTCCCCACACAGGTGTTTTTAGTTTAACAAAAAAACCCTGGGGTGGCGGTCCCCGGGGCAACGGGGGGGCCTTGTGCCCCCTGCTAATTCATAAATAAAAGCCCCGGAGGGTGTCGGTCCCCGGGGCTACGGGGGGGGCCATGTGCTCCCCCGCAAATATTCTTTCAAAGCCCCAGAGGTGTGCGGTCCCTGGGGCAGTGTGGGGGGGATTGGGCCCCCCCCACACATTGTTTTGCATGCCCCCGGGGCCTGGCCCACCCTGGGGCTTTAATTAAATGAAGCGCGGGAGCCAGTGCTTTGTTCTTTTAAAATTTTTCATCTGGATTTGCGCATGCAGCGCGAAATCGGCCGTTTAAAAAAAAAATGCTTTTTTTGGCCCTGGGGGTCCTTGTGGGACCCCCTGACCAGGCCTAGGGGGTCAGGGTATTTCTACCCTGCCCCCTCTTCTTGTTTTTCGCGTTTCTTTTCCTGTTTTCTTGTGCCTCAGTTCTACCGAGGCACAAGATGGCTGCCAACACTTCCTAGTGTGGAGTGATGACAGCCAATTAGCATGAAGCTCGTGATCAGGAGGGTGCGCGGATCCACCACGGCCATAGATATCACTATCTTTATTTCTTAATTTCTCCAAAACTACTGAACGGATTTACACCATTTTTAAAAAGGTCACTTTCTGAGCCAAGCAGTAACTTTTTGACAAATTTGGTGTAATTCAGTTCAGCAGTTTTTGGTATAACCGTGTCTAAAGTTTCCTATGGGAAATTGATTTTTTTACCTCTATTTTTTGAAATTCTGAAGAACTACTGAACGGATTTACACCATTCAAAAAAACAGGGCGCTTTCTGAACCAAGGGCTACCTTTTTGCCAAATTTGGTGGAATTCCGTTCAGCAGTTCAGGCTGTAGCCGTGTCTAAAATTTCCTATGGGAAATAACATGGGGAAAATGCGTTTTGGGACCCCCCTTTTGTCTTGACGAATCACCCCCAAACTTTCAGGTTAGGAGCTGACCGGTTTGAAAATTGTGCGAAGATTCGTTATCCGGCGCCAAATTTATTGGGAAAAGAATGTTACGAATTTCCCATGGTAACTAGGTCCTAACTATAACTACCTACTGGCGACTGCCAGTAGGTGATATATATATATATATATATATATATATATATATATATATATATATATATATATATATATATAAAGCTCCGCCTGTAGTACGGTGGAGCGATGATGCCGGTAAGAGCTGGACCGGCACGATAGATTTCAAACCAAGTAAAGTAAATCGCACGCTGAGTCATAGTAAAGGACCTTTCATTGGATTCTGAGCATGCGATTTATTTTACTTGGATTGGAATATATATATATATATGCAAAACAGATCATTCCAACGAAGAGACCAGAGGACACAGCGGGGAAATTTTCACAGCGACCATTTATTCACAAATGCAAGGCCTAATGCATTTCGGCGTCTGCCTTCTTCGGATGCCTTTTTGCACTGGGTTGCACTTGCTCCCTCCTTAAAACAATCACGGCGCTCCCATTGGCGGAGTATAGCAGGCTCCGCTCATTAATTACTTGCAGCTGCAGTCTGATGTGAATGACTGCAAATCCCAGCTTGCATTTCTCCGGTAAATGCCGAATGCGGAGCCGTGTCATGCTTCAATGCATGCTAGTGTGCCCAGCAAAGGGGGGAGAGGGCTTAATAACTGACGATTGCTTCCCAGAATAAACGTGTTTGTGGCCGCCTCGAGTCCCCAATGCCTCAGCCCCAGATCCAGATAACCAGTAGGGCCGTGACACGAAGATGCATTGATCCAGCGTCCCCGTGCAGTCACGGACTGCTAATAGCAGCGGCCACTTACTAGTCCTCTACCTAAGGCGGGCCTGCAAAGTCCAATACCTTGGAAAGTTTTAAGTCACGATGCAATATTTTCACAGGCCTCTTTATATATATACACACACACACAATAAAATAATATATATATATATATATATATATATATAAATACATGTTTATATGTGTGTGTGTATATGTAGATATACACACAATAAAATAATATATATATATATATATATGAAAATGAATCCCTTGTCATACATTATAAGGATATTGTAAGGCACCAAGGAGATAGTATGTTTATAGTCATGAAGAGTAAAAGTAAAATCTATATTGCAAAACTGAGCCCATGAAAAAGCAGTTAGATATTTATTGCAAAAATATATTAGGATCAGTTTAATGAAAGTTAGATTTTAAAAAACTGCAGCTAAAAATGTGTGGAAACATGCATATATTCCAGCTTTTCTTAATTACCTAAAGCGTCCAAAATGTTGACCTAAATATTTCATTCGGATGATCACTGTTCATTTGGACAAACACATCAGAAGGAGGACAAGCCAGGTTTCGTTTATATTGTTTAAACAGCAGCTTTAATTGTGTTTCGTGTTCTGCCGTTTCTCCTGGCTGCTGGCTCTGGCAGCAGGAATTGTGAGGTCAGAACTCAACTGTAATACATTATTACAGTTGAGCCGCTGTGCCATTTCTTTATTGTGGGTGAGTCGAGACGTCACAAGGTTCTTGTAATAAGGAAATTGGAAACAGACTTTTATTCACAGCTTGTAGGCTCCCATGTATCAAACAATTACTGACATTTCGAAGCATTAGAGTTCATACTGGATATGAGGACGGAGTTCTGGATTAAGGGCATTCGGATTGGCCACGCACTGGACAAACACAGACAGTGGCCCTGCCAGCTTCATCCATCCTGCATCCGATGCATAAATGGGCTCTTTGCCAAGGCAGGCTCTCGTGATGGGTGGTGAACATCTATCTGCTCCCTCGCTGTATATTGACTTCCCATGCATCATGCAGGGAGGACTGAAGAGAGGCTCTCTAAGGTGAGGTAGATATCCATGGAGGGAGGGGATCTGCTGCTAAGTACAACCTCGCACAGAACCTTGCAACACCAAGTTAGACCCTCTTCATCTCACAACCTCAATTGATTGTGTACAAAGCGTTAGAAAGGTAATAGATGGATTACCACATCAGAGGTGTGGGAAAACTACAGGTAGTTTCAAATGACAGTATCATTCTGTAAACTTGCAAAAGAATCGTGTTACAAGTTAGAGATGGCAACATTCCACATATCAGATTGAGTTTTACTTTCACTATTAATCCCGATGAGGCCTTGTAATAATTGCATCAACTTTAATGAATCATTAGGCAAACTGGTTCTAGAAAAGCCAGTGCTAATTGTGCATCCCATTATAAAGCCGGCAAATTGGTAGCATTTATGTTTCAAATCTCCCGAGGAAAGAGAAAATGATTGCTGCTGCTCCGAGCAGGGGAAGATCACAACCACGGAGAGGCATAAAAGGAAATTAATGTACTGTGTCTAAATCCCCTACCCGCAAGGACCCAGGCAGATTACTGCCAATTAAAATGCGAGACAGATGACCACCCTGACAAACCCAGCAGGGCTCGAGGAAGGCATTCGGAAAGATGGTTACACTTGCAGAATTTGGTTTTGATATTTGGCCTCGTTGAAGGGCACAGAGGATAAAAGAAGGATGGGCAGAGAGTGAGGAGGGGCTTCCGATGGAACTTTACACACGGGGTGTCATGCATTGGGGCAGCGTAGGAGGCGGACCTCACAGTAATTATGCATACAGAGCTGGTGTAAAATGTTATTTCTATTTCTGATGACGTGCAAAGGTAAGGAAAACATGGATGAAATTTTATGGGAATGGCTACCTCGGCAACTGGGCAAAGGCCGTCATACCCACAATTAACCCAAAATGTAGGACACTGTAGTATTATCCGGGGCGTCTGTGTACAAATATAAACTTGGCAAGAATTATTTTTAAACATTTTCCTAACATGAACTATCCACACATAGCAGCGATTTTATATGAGTAAAAACTGCTGTACTTGTGCCTGAAGACAGAAGGATTCAGGGGACTATTAACAAGGGCCAGCGATAAATATCGCTGGCCCCACATAGCAGTAGAAATATTATCGCCGGCTATCGCTGAAAATTATCACCATGATAACGCTATATTAAATACATAGCGCTATGGCGATAATATTTCAGCAATAGCGGTGTTTGCCATGGAACATCGCTAGTTTTCCAGCGATGTTCCATGGAAAACAGCGATAACATTGCTGATACGACCCTGTGGTCGTATCAGCATAATCCACCTAGCATTATTAGTATGCCTTAGTCTGGAATTTAACAGATGTTAAATTCCAGTGTTAAGGCCGAGGTAGCGCGATTTTTTTTATCGCTGCAACTCCTTGTTAATATCGCGAAGCTGCCTTCGCGATATTTTCATGTGTTGTTTTCACAGGCCCGCCTTCTTTGCATCTCATTAGCGATGCGAGGCGAGGCTGTGAAAAAACGGGCTCTACATCAAAGAAACACGCGCTAGCATGTCCTTGATGATATTGCGATATAATTATTGTCGCTTATCGCCCGAAAACGGACACTAAAGCGGTGATAATTATATCGCCATCCCTTGCTAATATGCCCCTCAGTCTTTAGAAATATGGCGAATTTCATTTTCAAGGAATACGAAACCTGAGACAATAGAAAAGTGTGTTTCTTTTTATCTTTGCGCACAAATGTATTTTGAGGAAAAGCATCGCATTAGGGCTTCCATAGGTGAGGAAGGCTGGACGGTAATATATATTTATATAGCTTATGAGCAATTGTACAAATTATAACCCTTTTATTCCTCAGCTTCATGGTCGAGCATCTCTTTGCATTCGCTCCACGTACAGACATGAA
The DNA here is from genome assembly GCF_964204655.1 of Triturus cristatus. Taxonomy (NCBI): domain Eukaryota; kingdom Metazoa; phylum Chordata; class Amphibia; order Caudata; family Salamandridae; genus Triturus; species Triturus cristatus. Next base: position 431,202,153 of record NC_140587.1, on the reverse strand, counting down.
ATATAGAACATACCAGTGTTTAATTTGTAAGAAATAATTGCCAGGTCCCTCGTCAGGAGTCCACTGCAGCTTGCGCCATCCATTGCCAGTGCTGGCAACGACAATACCAACACAACTACTAACCACCACACTCTAACAAGTGTGACAATTCATACTATTCCAGGGCCCCAAAGCTATAAGAATGGCTTGGGTGGCAAGTATTAGTCACTGTTAATGTATATTCAATTATTATACAGACGTTTTTGTGCTCATTTCTAGCTAGACAGAAACCACCACCATGTGGCAGACTGTCATAAGTACCGGTGTTGACACAAGTGTCAGTGCCGAGCACCGGAAACCACCCGCTCAAATTAAGCACTGGAACATACACAGTGGCGTAACGAAACTTGAGGGGGCCCCCCTGCAAAGTACATGGAGGGGGCCCCCCATTCTCCTCCCCAGTCAAGAGCCCTCAGGCCAGCGACCCGCCATACTGCAGGGGCTCACCCCAGCCATAAAAAAAGGATTCTGGTTCCTCTATTGGTCACATCCGCCCTCTCATCGAGCGATTTACATACATCAGTAAATGCTGCTGCGCCCTCCAGCAAAGTTACATAACACTGCCTCCAGCCGGCCCACCAAACACATCCTCCAACTTGTTGACCCACCTTCAAGTGAAGACCGCTCAGTTAACCACCTCCAAACGCAGGTCACTTCCGTCGTGCCTGCTACTAACTCATCCATTACACTCTACCCTCACCCCTATGAAACCCGCAATTATGCTTTTCTGCCCGCCTTTAAAACCACCCCTCGGATGTCACTGCAAACCTGTGACCGCCGCCTACTGCTCCCCTGTCCATCACCCACAGAAAGACTGATGACCGGTCACCATCTAACCACTGCCTACCAGTAAAGACAGAGCCTTTCAGCTGCTGGCCTCCCCAATGCCACTATGGAAGTTTTAAAAATGTTGAACAATCTCTGCAACTGACCACCTCAAAACATTTCTTCCTGCTAGCCTATACGGCATCAAAGCCGTTCCTGCTACTTTTCATTCTCTGCATGATGCACACAATAATATCAAATGTACAAAGTGTCCGATTTTTGTTTCCTCACGCCAACATTAATTTACACTATGTACCCCACTAAACCATACCTGCTGTCAAAGGCAAACCAGATCCCATATGTAGCACCAGTCAACAAGTACCCAAAGGACAAACACCAGAGAGAATGAGCGATTCATGAATTAAACCTACAATGACAACGTAGCATTTCCCCACCAACTGTCAGCCCAGCGAAGTCTGCAACCGCACAGTAGCCATCAATACCAGCAACGTCTAAAGCGCATTTCCACTTCCTTTCTTTGGCAGCTCCTGATACATATACGTATGCCTTCTGGGCGCCATCTACCACAGACCACAGCCTTCTTTGTCTCCCTAAGACTAACCGAATGCTGTCGGTGAACGCTTCTCTTCCCCCTTCCTTACTAATAACTAATGGAGGATAACGAAAAAAATATATAGTATTTTCTTATGCAAATAGCGTATCAAGCACTTGCTGCCCGCAGTCCTCGCCAGATCCACACAAATCAATATTCTGCTATCGCACCATCCTGTCACCCCTATTATTATCTGAAGATATTTTTTTATCCCTTCCTTGAACTGGGAAAAACAATACTTTGCACAAAAACAAGTCCCTTTAAAACCTTTGCTACTTACAGACTCGCAAAGCACTTCCTTGTTTTACTAACTGTTGTAAAGCAAACGGATAACTCATTCTAGGATTGGGATTGTTGTTTAGAGGTGTGGAAGTTAGTACTGAGACATAGGATGATTTTTTGCATACACTCGTTCTTCCCTGCATGCGCACACAAAGCAACATTACAATTTAGCTAAACAAATTGTTCAGAAATGTACCGCAAGGTAAAGAAACAGCCCAAATTATTTTTACAAAGAAAAATAGACAATCGTCAACTTTATACCCCATAAAAGCCTTAGCTTGCACAGCTTGCTCAAATCCACGCTACCTAATTTTACCAAACTCAGCACATTTGAACATCTCATAATTCCATGCCACACAATTTAACTATAAATAATTTAACCCTACATTCCATACCACATAATTACAATCCTAAAAATGAAAAAACATATATTTCTACTTCACTCCATACCACATAAGTCCACATCACATAATAACATTCCACACAACTTAATAGCACTCCAAACCACAAAATTACACTCCACACAACACAATTTAAGTATACATAATTCCACTTCAACCTATATAATTATACGTCACACAACATATTTACACTCAACTTTAAAACACAGAATTACCCTCCACAAAATACAACTCTGCAACATGCTACATAATTCCACTCCGCACAATTATACACCACACCATGCCACATAATTCCACACATCTCACAATTCCACAATTCATCCCCACACAATTCACCACACATAATTACTCCACATAATACCACTCAGCACCACATAATTACCCTCCACATAATTATGCTCTCATCCAAATTGCATAAATACACTCCACATAAATCTAGTCTATGCCACGTAGCAACATTCCACATACACTCGTTCTTTCCTGCATACGCACAAAAAGAAACATTACAATTTAGCTTAACAAATTGTTCAGAAATGTACCGGAAGGTAAAGAAACAGCCCAAATTATTTTTACAAAGAAAAATAGACAATCGTCAACTTTATACCCCATGACATAAAAGCCTTAGCGTGCACAGCTTGCTCAAATCCACGCTACCTAATTCTACCAAACTCAGCACATTTGAACCTCTCATAATTCCATGCCACACTATTCAACTATAAATAATTTAACCCTACATTCCATACCACATATTTACAATCCTAAATATGAAAAAACATATATTTCTACTTCACTCCATACCTCATAATTCCACATCACATAATAACATTCCACACAACTTAATAGCACTCCAAACCACATAATTACACTCCACACTACACAATTCAAGTACACATAATTCCACTTCAACCTATATAATTATACGTCACATAACATATTTACACGCAACTCCAAAACACAGAATTACCCTCCACAAAATACAACTCTGCAAAATGCTACATAATTCCACTCCGCACAATTATACACCACACCATGCCACATAATTCCACACATCACAATTCCACAATTCATCCCCACACAATTCATCACACATAATTACTCCACATAATACCACTCAGCACCACATAATTAACCTTCACATAATTATGCTCTCATCCATATTGCATAAATACACTCCACATAAATCCAGTCTGTCACGTAGCAACATTCCACATAACTACACTTCACACCATGCCTCATAATACCACTCAACATAATTTTCACCCAGCAGCGAACACTTCCACGTCACACATTTCAACTCTACACATTTCCATTCCACACCACATAATTCAACAACAAACTACATAATTCAAACCAACAACAGAATTACATAACACACCACATACATCCAATCTACACCACAAAATTCCACATCATGCTATAATATTTAACAGCACACCACATAAGTAAACTCCACTACATACCACTCCACAACGCAAAATACCATTCCAGATAATCTCACTCCAAGACACACAATCCCACTCCATGACACACAATCCCACTCCACATAATTCCAGTACACTCAATACCACACAATTACTATACACATAATTACATTATTTCGCTACACAGATCCAATCCACACAACACAATTCCACAACTAACAATTCCAATCCAAACCACATATGTCCACTTGACACCACACACATTCACTCCACTCCAAGCAGAAAACACATAGGTAAAATACACTGTCCTTTACAATGTCAATAGCTCTAACTCTCACAAATGCGAGACCAATTGCATTGCAAATGCTTGTTTACCTTCCAATGCGACCGAGCAGATCCTGTTCATTTTTTTTATTTTTATTTATTTTATGGAGTTTTATATAGCTCGAACTTGACCCGTATCGGGTATCATAGCGCTTTACATGAGCACCAGTTGCGTTACATGAGGACACATTCATATTTGTTAGGCACAGGGAGATTAAGAGATTTGCCCAGAATCACAGGATGTTCAGCGTCATTGCTGAGACTTGAACCCAGTTCCCCAGATTCGAGGTCAACCACCCTAGCCGTTAGGCCAACTCCTCTCCCAAGTATGAGTAAGAATAGGCATTCGAAAGGCTAAGCAGAAGAGCAGAAGTATGTAGATGTAAAAGTAGCGGAAGGTAGGTTCAAATAGGAGTATGCAGGAGTAAGAGTGCAAGTAGGAGTAGGTAGGACTAAGTTAATGGTAATAAGGGCATTGGTAAATACGGTAGCAAAAGTAAGAATAGCAGTTAGAAGACGTAATAGGAGTAAGAGGAGAAATGAGTAAGAGCAGGAGGAAATAGGCGTAATAAATTGTAAGTGGAAGCAAGAGTATGTTGGAATAATAAAACGTAAGAGTGGGAACAAATATGAGGTGTAAGAGAAAGGTAAAATTAAGAGGTTACGAAGCACAGTAAGAGGAAGTATGAAACCTATGAGTAGAAACAAAAATCAGCAGTAGGCATAAGTAGGAAAAGTTAGTAAATTAAGTGCAAGATTAATGAAAGTAAGATTGAAAGAGACCAAGATGAGAAAAGAAAGACGAAGACAGCAAATCCTTCCATATTCTTCTACGACTCCAGTACTAACAAAGCGTGACATGCTTTTCAATTTATGCACACATCAGATGAAGAGCAAGGACCTTCCATTAAGCGCTATTGTAACACGCTTCAGTTGGTAACTTGCGTGCAGCTGAAATAGGTACAATTTTTGTGTTTTATAGCGATCACAAACAGCATAAGCGTGTTTCTTGGCACTATTTTAACAAAAGTTAACACTATGCCACTGGCAGAGGTGCAATTTGTTTTATTAATGGGTTGCACACAGACCGGTCTCTGTGACGTGCTGTTCGACGAAAAAGTGCAAGAAAAGACTTCTTAATACCACGTGAGCAGCACTTCAGAACTGTTTGGATAAAGCTTAGCCGATGCCCGGGAGCCGAATAGTGATTTTTGTGTGTCTCTGGCGCCCAGTAGCAGTGTGTTTACCCCGAGGGCCACATTTGGCATGTTCTGATTTGAACTCACCATTATAGAGAGAATGTAATACTAGGTCATTTATTGTCACATGCAACAAGGGTAGTCAATCCCGGCCCCCTTTCTCTGTAGTCCCCGGTACCTGTTTAGAGGTGGACAGGAAGGAGCCCTCTCTCCTTCCAGCACAGCAAGCAATACCACAGAACAGCACCAAGACCAACACAAACGGCTCCCGGTAGCTCAGCTCATGTGCCCCGGTAGATGTGAGGCTGTCAGCTGATGAGTAAGAGGTTTAGGAGCAGGGTGAGGAGCTGGCAGCCTACACCAGGGTGGAGCAACAGCACCAAGGCGTCTACAGCAACAGGGGACGGGTCTCCTCAGCTACGAAGTGTGAGGCCAGCACGTGGGAGCCATGCAGCGGCAGCCAATGCTTGTGAAGCAAGTAATCAAGCATTGGCAAAGGTAAAATAAAACCAAGCTAGTGCCAACTAACACGAAGGGTGGGACGGGGAATGGTAAAATTGGGGGCAGGAGGCAGGCCCGGCTCCGGGAATTTTTATTTGGGTGGGCCAAGGGTACATTCGGGTGGGCCACTGCTGGCCCGATTTATCGCTTATATATCTAGCCAGGCCTGCTTCTGGGCCCTCCTTTATCTCTCCTTACTCTTACAAGGCACAGTAAAACGCACTCTTTTCAAAGTCTCTTTCTTAATGTTATCACTCTCAAAAAGTGATTTTCTTCCATGCAATGTCCCTTTGATGGGAAGAGGAAGTTTCTAAGGTGGGAGTATCTAGCAAGTGACACTACCCGGGCTTCCTCTGTGCGAGCCTTCAGGGAGAAACCCTCTTCATTACTACCTCCACCTGACCTCTGACTCTGCAGCGCACTCCCTTACAGGCTTGATTATCCACTTTTTTACCACCCTTCTCCATCACACCTTATCTCACAGCTGACCTTGGGCCCTAGCCCCATATCAGCCACCATTCAGTTCCACTTTCACTATTCCCAGTAAAAAACAATAGTAAAATCACCTTCAAACTTGAAACATTGAATATAGCAGTAAAAATAATTAGCATGCATGATAAAGTATGCTCCACAGTTGTCCTAATCACCTGACTGTTAATTAAATAAATGAAAACAGAAAGGCCATGACAGGGCCGGCTTTATTGCTGGTGCAAACGTCTTTTTGACCTCGTTTTTGACCTCTTTCTCTGTAGATAGCTTAACTACCACCCTCCAACAGTACCCTTCATCTCCCCATAGCCACTCCCCCTCATGGCCTCCACCTCAGACTCCCTAACTACCACCCTCCACCAATGTCCCCCATCTTTCTGTAGCTCCCCCACACCCCATGACCTCCTCCTCAGATTCCCTCACTGCCACCCTCCACCAGCGCCCCTCATAGCTTCGTATTTCCCCCCACCCCATGACCTCCTCCTCAGATTCCCTGCCACCCTCCACCAGTGCCCCTCATCTCTCTGTAGTTCCCCCCCCATGACCCCCTCATCAGATTCCTTCACTGCCACCCTCCACTAGTGCCCCTCATCTCTCTATAGTTCCCCCCACCCCATGACCTCCTCCTCGGCTTCCCTCGCTGCCATCCTTCACTAGTGCCTCTCATTTCTCTGTAGCCCCCCCACCCCATGACCTGCTCCTCAGATTCCCTCACTGCTCCCTCAACCAGCGCCCCTCATCTCTCTGTAGTTCCCCCCCACCCCTGACCTCCTCCTCAGATTCCCTCACTGCCACCCTCCACCAGTGCCCCTCATTTCTCCATAATTCCCCCCATCCCCATAACCTCCTCCTCAGATTCCTTCACTGCCACCCTCCACCAGCACCCCTCATCTCTCCGTAGATCCCCCCACCCGTGACCTCCTCTTTGGATTCCCTCACTGCCACCCCCCACTAGTGCCCCTCAGGTCTCTGTAGTTCCCCCACCTCATGACCTCCTCCTCCGCTTCCCTCACTGCCAACCTCCACTAGTGCCCCTCATTTCTACATAGCCCTCCACCCCATGACCTCCTCCTCAGATTCCCTCACTGCTCCCTCCACCAGCGCCCCTCATCTCTCTGTAGTTCCCCCCACCCCATGACCTCCTCCTCAGATTTCTTCACTGCCGCCCTCCACCAGTACCCCTCATCTCTCTGTAGTTCCCCTCCACCCTGTAACCTCCTCCTCGGATTCCCTCACTGCCACCCTCCACTAGTGCCCCTCATCTCTCTGCTGTTCCCCCCACCCCGTGACCACCTCCTCTGACTCCCTCACTGCCACCCTTCACCAGTGCTCCTCATCTCACTGTAGCTCCCCACCCCATTACCTCTTCCTCGTTTTCCCTCACTGCCACCCTCCACTAGTGCCCCTCATCTTTCCGCAGCTCCACCCCCACTCCAGGACCTCCTCCTCGGCTTCCCTCACTGCCACTCTCCACTAGTGCCTCTCATCTCTCTGTAGTTCCCCCCACCCCGTGACCTCCTCCTCTGACTCCCTCACTGCCACCCTCCACCAGCGCCCCTCATCTCTCCGTAGCTCCCCACCCCATGACCTCTTCCTCGGATTCCCTCACTGCCACCCTCCACTTGTGCCCCTCATCTCTCCGTTGCCCCTCATATCCATTCCATTTGTTGTACAGCGCTACTCATATGAGTGTAGGGTGTCACAGTACTTTACATAACAGCACGCATTATACAGAGACAATAAATCAGTCTATGGGGAATGTCACATAAGCCAATGAGGATTACAAGTGTAGAAATCACGTCATCCATACTAGTGGGCAATATATTTTACGAGGGTTTGGACTGGAGAAGCACAAACTCAGGATTTAAAGAGTACTCCAGTGGTTGGGGGTTGGCTTTACTGATAAAAATGTAATAACTTCCCAAACAAACTCTTTTTGGCAACATTAGAATAATGAAGGAATGGAGAAGTTCTAACTATATCACAATACAAAAAAGCGAAGTTTGTATGCAGCTCTTTAAAGACAGTTCATAGGTCACTGTCCTTTGTTAGGATAGTAACTTCTGAACTGCAAGTAACACAAGGATATCTGTGACAGAGGTAGTAACCCACTGAGCTATTCCCATAAAATTCAGTTTATCAGCATTTAAAAACTACCAACAGACAAATGGTTACTCTGCAGCAGGATCGTAAATCACCAGTTATCTGCACAGTTTTTATGTAGTTGTACATCGGTGGCAGATTCACTGGGAGGGCCATGGCTCATGTTTGGGTGGGCCTGGCCCACCCGGCCCACCCCACCCTCTAGAACCGGGCCTGGCAGGAGGTAACATATCCTGCACTTGTTAGTGGTGTGAGACAAAGAAAAGGGTCAGCGGCAGGAGGATATTTACAGCTGGGACTAATTAAAGTCCCAGATAACCTATCTGTAGAAATGTAAAACATATCAGGCATTTGTTCTCAACCCACAACATAGCATGTTTTTGAAGGAGCACACAATTAAAACTTCACAATTAAAACTGCTAGACTTACCGACAACGCTGCAGAATGTGATCTGTCCTGCTCTTTACCAGTCTCACCTCTCTCCCTGAAAGCCCCGGTGTTTCTGAAGAGTGCGGGGCCCCATCCCTTTTCTGGCCGGGCTCTGACTGAAGAGATACAATGTAACTTGTTACTTTGTTTCTCTTCAGTCCTGCCCTGGGTCTGCGCGAGGAGCTCTGAGCAGGCTGCAGCCTGCACCTGCTTTCTAGAGCAAGCCTTTCACACACAGCTCTTTACCGAAGAGCTGAGGGGGCCCCCTTCACCTACCGAAGACTGGGGGCCCCCCCGCACCGCGGGGGCTGCGGGGGCGTTTGTTACGCCCCTGAACATACATTCACATCAGGGGCTCAAAGTTATAACTTTAATGAGATGGCTTTCATACTCTGGTAATTTTCCAGAGGGTAGTTTAGACTGGGTCAAAGATACATTCTTTGTTTGTGCTGGGCCTGTAGAGGCATGATTGGGGTTGTCAACACTCAAAAGAAAGGCTGTTTCCAGTGTTTTATGGGACACCCTAAAACAATATGAGTCATGTTGTTTTGGCTTGCTTCGATAGCCCAATTAGTTTAACACCCCTGATAGCAGATTGTTGGTTAAAAGTCCATCACTGCGCACAGTGCCCTTGGTGGCATGGCGTGAGCTGGCCAACAAACAGCAGGCTTTATGAATAAGCCGTCTGCTTCTATGCAGGCTTCCTGCTCAGATTCAGTGCTGGCCAAATAAACATTAAAGAACATCCTCAGGCAATCGTCATCCATGGCTGACCTTTAATAAAGCATTGATAGTCATGCCTGGTCCGATGTGTTCATAAAAACATGTACCAAATTAAAGTGAGCCAAAGTTATTGTCCTTTGTTGACACATTTGATCAGTTTAGTCCAATTCTTGGCAGGCATCTTTGTGCAACAGAACAATCATAAATAATAACTAATTGTTTTCCTTGTTATCAGCTTATCCCACAAGCTTTATATTAGGAGGAACCTCAGAACAGGTGCCTTACAACCAATTATGTCACTTGGTTTGGGCTTGATTTACTAAAATGTTGTAAAACCCACTGTATATGGAATGGGTGCCAATGCTTTTTTCTTAGTGGCAGACTCCTTGTCAGACTGTTATTTGATATCATGAATGAATGAATACGTTTTATTTGTTTCAATTAAAAAAATTGTTACAGAAGCCGTACCCAAAAAAAACTTATTTGTTATTGCTTAAAACATCGACGTATCATTTCATTAGTTACTTTCAAATGTAATACAATTAAAAAATAGAAAGGATAAAACCATTAATACTGTGGGTATATGTTCGACCTTAAAACAATAGTTAGATTTCATCAATATTGCCTGCGCCCAAGCCTTGACTTTCCCTTAAGAGCCTTTGGAGTTGTCGTGCATATTTTGCTAGCCTTGCCAGTTCCATTGGGATTTCCACATTAAAAAGGAGTTCCATTGCTTCTGTACAAGTGCGAGTGCCGTACTTTAAAAAAAGTGGTTTTAATAAAGTGCAGGTTACGTACCTCAAATTTGGACAAATACAGGCAAAATGGGCCAAAGATTCCTCATATTGATGGCACAGTCTGCAAGAGGTAACTGTCGCGGGGGATTTTCAAAGGCCGTTTATATCTTCAATTGACAAAGCCATAAGTCTGAATATCAGGATCTTTTTTAAATCGTTTTATTCAGTGCACAATTTAGATAAGGCTGGCATAATGTGTCCGTGTGAGAGCTGATTATAACTAGAAAGTTACTTTCAGAGTGCTCAATTAATCCCAGATCTTCTCGCCTTGATAAAGTCTTATATCTTTCCTTAGCACAGTTTTTAGTATTCCAGGCTGATGGATAAAAGGACCTCAGTTTCCATATTGAGGTTTAATTTAGTGCAGGCAGTCGACAGGAAGTCCAACCAGGGATTTTTGCCTTTTGTTAAAAATTCCTTCAAGATTTCTTTCATTGTATTAGGAGGAGCCGCACAACTTTGCAATAGTATTGGATGATAGATGCCCAGTTTTTATACAATTGTTTATTTAAACTGAACTCCATCCATACTAGGGCATTCTGGGCGGGGGCAGGAATTTGGAAAATCCATTTAACAGTACGGCAATGGGCAGTCTCCATGATATTTTTCGATGCTCCAGGAAAGACTAATTGCCCATAGGAAATTGAGGGCAGTAGTTAGCTTTTATTACCTTTCGGATTGCCTCAGTAGATGGATTGTATATTTTAGCGTTAAGTTAACACATGGTGTATGTCACTACCTTGGGCTTTGCTTCTATAGAAGGGATCTGTTGATTGGGCTTACCGCTACTCATTAACCAAACCCCCTGACAGTTATATTTGGAGGTGGTGGTAATTTTCAAGTTGCCCAGTCTCCAATGATGTTTAAGTTTGTTGGCAAAGCTCCCAACATTCACAAACTTTGTTTTGTTGGCATCAGCCACTAATGCGTTGGCATGATTATAAATGCTTAACACATCAAGTGCTTTTTGCAGTCCCATCCATGTGTGGTCCATTAGGACCATGTCCATGTCGTCTGCTTACTGCATTGAAAAAAGTCCAGTATGCTCGAGTTTAGGAACAGCAAGTAAGCGGGTGATAGGGAGTTGCCCAGATCTGTGGTATACAAATTAAAAAGTAGGGGCATCAACACACATCTTTGCTTAAGTCCTTGGTCCGTTTTCACTATTTTTGTCGCTGCGCTCTGCATGAGTTTGACATCTACTGAGATTTTAGAATAGAGTGCAATAATGGCGTTCAACAACATTCTTGGGATCCCCCAGTTTTGTAGTTTCAACCAGAGTTAACTTCTGTTGACATAGTCAAAGATCGCAGTATAGTCCATGAAACAAGCAAAGAGAGGGTGCTGTCTTGCATGGGTGGGACGGTCATCTAAGTGTGCCAGAGCTAAGATATTATCCAATGTCGAGGCTCTGGCCCTGAAACCTGGTTGGTACACCGGGAGTATACCTTCATCACTGACCCAGTGTTGCAATACCTGTAAAAGGAGACTTGCATAAGCCTTTGCCTCAATATCCAGCAGAGCTATCATACTATAGTTGGTAGGGTCTTAAGTATCGCCTTCTTTATGTATTGGTTGCAGTAAGCAGCCTTTCCAATCTTCTGTGATTGTTGCATTGATAGTGCAGAACTGGGATACCGGGGTAAGTAAAGCTGCCCAGAAATCCTAATCCTCTTTGAATAGTTGACCTGGTAGCCCAGTCGGGTCCGAGGCTCCATTACCTCTAATGTTCTTTAGTATTGTTAGCATGTGGCTATGCACGTCCGTAAGTTTGAATACATCTTCACTGGCTGTCTGTCTTGCTCCAGTTTTGGTTCCAGGGATGTTATGTTAAGTGCTACTTCCTGAGCTTCGGGTGCACGACTTGCTGTACAGTGTTTTCACATGGTTGATCCATGCATGACTTGAGACACCGTTTCGACTGTCGTTGCCATGACTTTCAAGTGTATTAATAATGTGCCAACATTCCGATTGCCTACTTTGTTTTTAAAATACTGTAGATGTATAACCATTGGGATTCTTCATGATTTATTTTTAGAATGCCGTATATTTCTCTTGTGCTCATTTCTAGCTGAGATCCACTTACGGTGCAACACTTCTCCCCCCCAACCGTTTATGATATCAGTTTGCCTGCCTCAGTGATGTTTTACTTTGTGTTATCTTTGTACAGTTCTGTTGCCGTTGGCAGCACACCTTTTCTTTACGTGCTGACTGAGAATTAGGTGGTCTGACAAGCAGCAAATGGTACAAATCTACTCTTATAGATGGCCTTTATAGAAATATGTCCTTCCCTGAATAGTTGTTGTTAACTGACAGATAATTATTTTTCCAAATAGCCAAACATGATGTATCAATTTTATTCCATTTTTGTCTTCGAGGGAACGTGTGGATTTCTTCCTCGGTAGATGAACCCAGGGTGTTTACACGCTGAGGACTGCATGCTTGTAGTGAAATTACTGTAAATAAAGGTAGATGGTCGCTAGTCTGCTGCTTTGGTTGTGAGGACTCAACAACTTGTTCATATAGAAAATTGCTCATGGAGACATAATCAATGGTTGATTTATGGGTGAACGGAATGTGTTTTGGTCTGGCAGAAGTAGCAGTCTTGAGCATACCTCAGTCGATGTGTATTTAAAAATGAATATAGAATATCCCTGGCTTAGTATGTCCTTGCTTCCTCTTTGATATCATACTTTTGGAGGTGATTAATATTATGTTATCCTCCACTGATTTGAATTGATAGACTAATCATTTGCCTTTTGCCTTCTGTATTGATTCTTAATTTTAAATAAACCTTAATGAATTTCCTCTTGGATGGAACATTGATCCATGTGAATTTCCCTATGTGAGTGTACCATTAAAGAAGGCTTGTACGACACTGTGCCCTTGCTTTCTATTTTTGCTCATGCACCAAAAGACACACTTGTTTCACAGGCCTTTCACAGACCAGAAATTAATCCTGTGATTTTAAGCCGTATGCCACGGAGCCAGAGGAGGCAGGACTCGATCCTTGGCCCTGGAGAACGGGCTTGTACTTGAATGCGCAAGGCAACCCGGAAGACATGCAACCCACAAGGGAGGAACAACGAGGAGACACACCCCATCGAGGAAGCCTCCAAGGACGCTGGACCGCTGCAAGAGATAGGGAAACCAACTGCCTTTCGGGGACCAGGAGACAAAGCCTTCTGGCTTACCAGATGAGGAGGAACCGTCAGCTCCAATCTGGGGAAGAAAGAAGACGAACTGGAAGGCAGAGTGACCCACCGGCGTGCTAGCTGTTCCAGCCACGCTACAAAGGTGCATGTCTAATGCAGGTGTGTGCCAGGATCTGGGCTTCCGGTTGGAGGGAGTTAACTGCATGGGGCACCACTAACAATAAAAAGGGGGATGAACCACACAAACTACTCTAACCACAACCATCTTGGGCACCCAGTAAAAAGGATGAAAAGAGAAGGTTGTTTCCTTCTGGGCACGAGTATTTGCGTAAATAATAAATATATATTACTCTGTGGCCGCTGCCACTGGATAGTTACAGTAAGGTTAGCATTTCAATAGGAAATGCTTTTTTTGGTTTTCTTATAACTTTGGCACCGTTTGAGATAAATCTTCACAAATGTTTGCAGAAAAAATTCTCTTTGTCAAGTAGCTTCGTCTTGGAAAGTTTCTGGGTGATCTGTCAAGCTGAGGTCGAGGAAAAGGGGGTCCCAAAACGCAAAATCCCCATTCATTTTCCATAGACTTTTTAAGCAGCTCTGCCACAAAAACTGTTGAACTGAAATACACCAAATTTAGCAGAAGCTAGATCTTGGTCCAAAAAGCATGCTTTTTGTGATTTGGTGTAAACCTGTTCAGTAATTTTTGAGCTATTAGGGATCAAAAATATTTGTATACTTCTTTTTTTTTTAGGGCCAACCTGCCCCCATGAAAAACAAAGGTGGCGGGGTGCACGGTGCCCACCCAGAGCCTCATCAGGGCCCTGGGGACCCCTTACCCTGGGGCTGAAGTTTAAACATAAGGCCCCTCTTTCTAGGCAATCCACAGCCCTGGGGACCCCATCCTCTTGACTACTTTTTTTTTTTTTAAGGGGGGAAAGGGAGAGACTACCCCCGGGACACAGTAGTGTCCCTGTACTCAAGAGTATGGGCAGGGCAAGCAAGTGTGTTGGCACTACACCGGAGCTTTGAAATGCTCCAGCCGGGTGGGAACAAACTTTTTTCCCTGCCCGCATTCTTACCAGCAAGGAAACTCAGATTGCTCTCACCCAGCAAGAGCAATCAGAAACAGTTGCCCACACCGGGCGGGAGCAATGTCAGCTGTGTAACACCCAGGATAGGGGCAGGTGGAGGGCCGCATGGGCTTTACCCACGGCCCCCATCATTCTATTGCTCACCACTCTACCATGCCCGCATTCTCATAAAAGATGTGGTTTGCAATGTCATAACTAGTATTATGATTACTATTATTTTAAATGGTATAAGTGATGTAATATAAAAAGGTATAAGCAGTTCATGGAGAAGGCGCGAGTTATAGTTAATGTAGTGTCGCTTACAAGTTGGACACACTATCTATGGAGGTGCGCAAGTTATAATAATTTGAAGATGTTGGGTATATCATAAATTAAAGGTATAAGCAGAAGTTTTCAATTTAAAATTTTTGTGCCGTTTAAGTTTGGTTTGTAGTTCAGAATAAATAAAGTTATATTAATTTAAAGGTGGCGAATAATGTATAAATTGAAGGTATAACAAACTTTAGAATTGGTAATGTTTGTGTATTTTAAGCTTTGTTTGTATAGTCAGAATAAGTAATGTTTTCCTAAATTTAAGAGCTGTTTAACTTTTGTTTTTTTCTTAGAATTTCAAAGTTTTCTTTATATTTAATAAAAAAGTATTTCAAATTGTAAAACAAACTGACATCGAGAGGAGTCTCATTAATTGAAGTGTGGTACAGTAGAGTGGAGAAGAGTGTCATATAGTTGTAGAGTGAACTGTCGTAGAGCAGAGTGGAGTATGTTACAGTTGAGTGAAATATAGTGCAATAGCATACAATGGAGTGTTGTAAAATTGAGTCCAGTACAGTTGCGTGGTGTAGAGAGGAGTGAAGTGGTGTAGTGTACAGTGGACTAAATTGTTATATAGTGCAGTGGCATGTTGTATAGTACAGTGCTGCGGCTTGTGCTAGAGTGGATAGGCGTAGAGTAGAGTCAAGTAAAGTATTAGAAATTGGAGTGGAATCTTGCACAATACAGTGGAGTGGTGTGTCATAGAGTGTTGGAAAGTGCTGTAGAGGGCAATAGACTGTTGTACACTGGGATTTAAGTGAATACAATAGAGTAGAGGGTTGTACTGTGTAGTGTAGGGGCATAGAGTGGAGTACAGTTTTGAATAGTGACACTCTGTGTAGTGTAGTCTTGTAAACTAGAATTGCATAGAGTGGAATAGAGAGTAGGGGTGGGCGGAATTTGCGTAATCGCGTTACGCAAATCTCCGCGAAACGGCAAAAAATCTCCGCGAACACGCAGAAATTGCGCGAACACGCGGAATTGCTTGTTCGCGATACTTTTTTCCTGTTCGCGATCGCTGTTTGCGTGCTCGGGGTGAAATATCTCGCGAACACGCATATTGAGAACGCGAACAAGCGAAAAATTTCGCGAAGTCGCGGAACGCAGATTTTTGGGTAATTTCGTGTTCTCCGCGGAACGCGAAATTCCGCAAATTCCGCAAATTCCGCGAACGGAACGGAATTTGCCGCCCAGGCCTAATAGAGAATTCTACAGTGTGGCCGAGTAGAGTGGTGTGTTATACAGAGCCATAGAGTCTGGTAAAGTGTCGTGCAGTAGATTACAGTAGAGTGGCGTGGAGTCCAGTAGAGTGGACTGGCCTAGTATACAGTGGAATAAAGTGTAGTACAGTAGACTGGTGTGCGGTACAGTGAGGTGGAGCCGTGTGTTGTATAGTGACTGAAAGTTTTGCAGAGTGGAGTAGAACACAGTGTCAGAGAGTGGATGAAAGTGTTGTACAGTGGAATGGCGTGGAGTAGAGCATGATACAGTATAGTAGATTGGAGTGGGATAGAGTGTCGTACAGTTGAGTAGCATACAGTGGAGTGGCGTAGAGTGCAGTAGCAGAGTGCAGTGGAGTAGTGTCTCATAGAGTAGAGTATATTAACTGGTGTGGAGCATCATATTGGGAGTTGTGCAGTGTCGTAGAGTGGAGTACAGTGTTGTAAAGTGCTATAAAGTAGCGTACTGTACACTGGAATTGACAGGCGTACATTGTTGTACAGTGCAGTGCTATTTATAGTAGACAGGTGTAGACTATCGTTGAGTGGAGTATAGTGTGTGTACTGAGCACAGTGGAGTGGCGTATAGTGAAGTGTCACAGAGTGGAATGGCATAGAGCTGAGTGGGATAGAGTGGAGTTACGTACAGTGGAATAGCATAGAGTACAGTGTCGAGTGGACGACAGTGGAGTGGTGTACGGTGGAAATGCGTACAGTGGAGTAGTGTAGAGTAGAGTGGAGCAACATACAGTGGACTGAGGTATAATGTACTGGCATAGAGTGGAGTGGCATAGATGTGGAATATCATAAAGTGGAGTGGCATACAGGGTAATGCTTAGAGTGGGGTGGCATAGAGAACAGTGGTGTATAGTGGAGCTTAGTAGAGTGAATAGAGTGGCATACAGGGGAGTGACATAGAGTGGAATGGCCTACAGTGGAACAGCATACAGTAGATTAACATACTCTGAAATAGCATACAGTGGAGTAGCATAGAGTGGAGTGGCATAAAGTGGGGTGGTGTACAGTGCAATAGCATACAGATGAGTGATTTACAGTGGAGTGGTGTATAGTGAAGTGACATAGCATAGATTAGTGTGGAGTAGAGTGTAGTTACGTACAGTAAAATAGTGTAGAGTACAGTGGCATACAGTGGCTTAGAGTGGAGTGAGGTACAGTGGAGTAGCCTACAGTGAAATAGCATACAGTGGAGTGGTGTACAGTGTAGTGGGGTGGAGTAGAGTGGCATACAGATGAACAGCGTCGAGTTAAGTGGCATAGAGTGTAGTTGAGTACAGTGGAATAGTGTACAGTGGAGTGGCATAGAGTGGACTGGTATACAATGGAGTGTGATTGAATGTAATAGCGTACAGTGGAGTAGCATAAAGTGCAGTGGTGTAGAGTTGAGCGGTGTCCAAGGGTGTGTTAAATAGTGTAGTGAAATACATTAGGATAGTGTAGAATGGAGTGGCGTAGAGTGGAGTGGCACAGAGTTGAATAGAGTACAGTAGAGTGGCTTACAGTAGAGTGATGTAGCATGGAATAGCATATAGTGGGGTGGCGTTCATTGGAGTGATGTAGAGTGGAGTAGCATAGAGTGGAATAGCATAGAGTGAAGTTGCGTATAGTGGAATATCATGGAATGGAGTAGCGTAGAGTGGAATGGCGTAGAGTGCAGTCTAGTAGAGTGGTGTGGCATTCTAAGAAATAGCAAACAGTAGAGTGGCATTAAATGGAGTGATGTACAGTGAAGATGCATACAATGGAATGATGAAGAGTTGATTGGCGTACAGTGGAGTAGCGTAGACTGAAGTATCATAGAGTGGAGAGACATACAGTGGAGTGGTGTACAGTGCAGTGGCATAGGGTGAAGTGCTGTAGAGTGGAGTGGTGTACAGTATAATGGCATAGAGTGGAGCGGCGTACAATGGAGTGCCATAGAGTGGAGTGGCATACAATGGAGTACAATAGAGTGGCATAGAGTAAAGTGTTGTACAGTGGCGGGCAGTGTAATGGCATAGCGTGGAGTGGCATAGAGTGGATTGGCATAGAGTGGAATAGCATAGAGTGGCGTGTCGTACAATGGTGTTTCACACAAGGCAGTGTATGTGGCATGGACTGAAGTGTTGCACAGTGGAGTGGTATACATTGGAGTAGCATACAGTGGAGTGGTATACAGTGCAGTTGCATAGAGGGGAGTGTGGTATAGTCAGTGGAGTGGTGTACAGTGAAATAGCGTTAAGTGGAGTGGCATAGAGTGGACTCACATGGAGTGGAGTGAGGTACAGTGTAGTGGTACACAGCCATACATCGTAGAGTGGAGTGCTGTGCATTGGAGTGGCATGCAGGGCAATAGTGTAAATTGGAGTGGGGTAAAGTGGAGTGACATAGAGTGGAATATTGGAGTGTAGAGTGGAGTGGTGTACAGTGGAGTAGCGTATAGTGGAATGAGGTATGGTGTCAGTGGCGTACAGTGAACAGTATAGAGTGGAGTGCAATCACATAACTTTTTGTAAAGGCAGTCATTAGCTAATCACATGATGACTTGTCATCGCTATGTACCACTGTACTTCTGTGAAATACCACATAATTTCATGAAAGTACTACAGCAACAGATATCAATAAGTTAAAATGCCTTATAACCTAATAAATACTTACTCTACTGACCTGTAGTAACCAAAAGGATCATCTGCGCACCATAATGTGTAATCCTGACAAATTTAATGGAAATCCGTTTTTTGCGCTATTTGAGATACAAAAGTCTATGGAAAATGCATTGGTGGAAAAATGTTTTTTGAGACCCCTTTTATCTTTGCCCCCTTTGACCAATCACCGCAAAACCTTACATTCTCCACACATTGCCAAAAAGCTATAGGCCTGGAAAGTTTTGTGGAGATTCATCAAAAGGGTGCAAAGTTATTAATGGTGAAAAATCAGAGGAATTCCTATCCCTGGTAAGCGCAACTATAACTAGAGTTTGGCTACCACCACTCTGTTACATATCTATGCGTGTATATGCGTATATATATGTGTATATATATATATACCACGTCGGTGCTGCAACATACGGGAGGAAAGCGGGCTGGCGCTAATGCAGGGTGGTGCCAGCTTGAGGCTCGTATTGACATATGGAAAGCGGGGCAGGTCCCCACTTGGATGTTTGCATCAACCTACCAGGACAATACGTTTGAATTAAGACTTTGACAGCGCACCCACTTGGGATTACGGTGTGCGCACTACAACATCCAGAAGGCCTTGAGGATGGCCACGCCCATTGGGGCATGTGTTTATATTTGAACTGTGCGTACACAATAGCGCTTTCATTTTGTCTTGAACAAACGCCACTGAAGAAGGGATTTTCACTCCTGAAACGCGTCTGGCGTATGAACTTACTGATGCATGCTCCTTGGCAAGGTTCCTGCTGGCAAGCTGTCAATAAAATTAGTGAGCTCTACAAATTTCCCGTGGCTTCACTTCATTGGGGTTCCTGTTTGTGTGGCTATATATATATATATATATATATTACCTACTGGCGGTCGCCAGTAGGTAGTTATAGTTAGGACCCCTTTTCCATAGGAAATCCGCAACATTCTATTTTGAATAACTTTGGCGCCGGTCGACGAATCCTCGCGAATTTCTCAAAATAGGTGGGGCGCTACGCTCCGCTCCTACCTTGAAAGTCTCGGGGGGGATTCGTCAAGCGGGGGCTGAGATAAAAGGGGGGTCCCAAAACGCGTTTTTCCCATGCATTTTTCCATAGGACCTTTAGACAGGGCTACAGCCCGAACGGCTGAACAGAATTACTAGAAATTTGGCAGAGAGGTAGTCCCTAGGTCAAGGAAGTGCCTTTTGTAGGTTTGGTGTAAATCTGTTCAGTAGATTCGGAGAAAATAGCCTTTAAATCAATATATATATATCTGAGCCAGCTTACGGTACGCTTACCGGTGGCGTGCGCGAGCGCGATTCTGATTGGCTCTTAGATCTTAGTAAACATTCGAATCGGCCGAAACCAGGAAGCGGCGGCCGCCATTTTGTGTGTTTCACTCAGAAAAAAAAGAGTGAAAACAAGAAAAGGGGGCAAGGAGGAGAGTTACAGACCCCCTTACATTTGTGAGGGGGTCAAAGAAGGACAGAAAAGTACAAAGAAAACATTTATTGATTTTTAAAAAAATCACGGGGTACGCGTACGGTAAGCTTACGGTAAGCGTACGGAAGAAAAAAAAAATTAAAAAAGAAATGAAATGCAGATTTAAGAGTCTAGATATTAGGGGGCTCTAAAAAGAGCCGTTGTGTTTATGAAGTGATTTTTTAAGTGGTACCTACAAGTAAGTACCGATGCAGAGTCTAAGGTTCAAGAGGAAGACTCTGTTCCCTTCATCATTGAAGTGCACACCATCTCCTCTATAAATGTCTTGCATGTCATAACGCAAGTTGTTGTGGTAAATGGCACCCATACCATAGTCACGGAGGAAAGCAGAAACAGATTTGTTGACGTGCTTTCTTGCTTTGTCAATTTGCGGACAGAAATGATTGGACCAGTTCCATTTTTGCCTTTGGCATATGTTGGAAAACACAAAGGCAGTTTTAGGGAAAAGAGAAAACAGTTGTGCAAAGGTGTCCTTCATAAGCATTTCCAGACCTACCCCAGTCAAAGTGCCTAGGTCATTGCCACCACAGTGCACTATTATGAGGTCAGGGTGTTGGTTTTGCATGAAGGATTTCACCAATGGCATCAATTGGTGCCACTTTAACCCTCTCTGACCAATCCATTTAATGTCTACATTTGGCAAAGCAAGGTCTCTCACCATACCTGTTTTCTCTGCAAACTTTTCACTCCAGAAGACATAGCTGTGCCCTACAATCCACACTGTGAACATCTTCAAAGGAGATCTGGATGCACTCAGGAGGTGTAATTCAGTAGAATGGGAAAAAGAAATGAAAAACAGTTTGGAAATGGAGGCATACATATTTTTTTTTTTTTAAAAGAACTGATTGGCTGTTTCATACCATTCTACACTAAAAACTAGGCTGTATGTGTAAATTGATAGAAGCATGTTTTGTATTGGTACAGAAAAATGTGTTACCAAAGAATAGTACTATGGATTTGCTGTAAGATTTGAAAAGTCAAGCACTCTTGCTCTGTGGAATTGAAACATTGTTTGGCGAACTTCTGACCTAACTCCACACAGCAGTGTTCCATGAGGTGTTGCTATGGTAGCAGGCAGAAGTCAAGTTGGGGGAAGGGTACTTTAAGAAAAGGGTTGGTTTTCAACCAATAGAAATGTGTGATTACATTTGAAAAAAAGGGGGAAGCACTGAGATTTGAAACTTACATGTATATGTGTGGAAAAATAGAGGGAAACTTTGCCATTTTCTGGTTCTGCTGAGAGGAGAGAGGTGTAGAGAACAGAGATCCTGGCTCTGATAATCTGCTGTTTGAGTGCCACATTTCTTTCACAACTAACTAATTTTAAAGGTGAGTTATGAGTTTGAGAGGGGATGTATATGGTAAATTAAGAAATGAATAATAGAATTGGAATTCCTTTTGTAGAAGTTGTGTTTATTATTTTCTGTTTTGGGAGAAATTTAAATGTGAGGAACATGTAAAATAATATGGACTATTTTCATGATAAATTAAGGTGTACTGGTAAAAATAAGGAATACTTTAAGGGTTTGAGGTTGCAGTCAGTAATGCAAATACATTCAGCATCACTAAGGCTGGTTGCCCTTGCTGGAGTGTAGGCAGTCACCGAGGATACACATGGTGGTGGTCTGAAAAAGCAGTTTGGACATGGGCTTTTTTTTAAAAATCTGAAAAGTGGTTTCATAATGTGTCAGTCTGTAAAAGTGATTTTCACTTGCCAAAAAAAAAGAGCAGTAAGTGTGCATTCAAATTGGCAAAGAAATTTCGTTTTGGGACTAATGTGAAAACATGACTCTGTGTGCAAATAGGAATTACAGGCAGAGATTTATTGCGTTTTGCTCTGGTGATTTCACAGTTGCATTAGTAGGAAAAAGGGGGAGCGATTTTTTGGGGGAAGAAGCAGACTCTTAGCACACACCCAGCTGCTTACCATGTGGAATCATGCACAGTATTTAGAAGCGAGTGGGGTTTTGAGGTTTCAGTCTGTAATGCAAATACATTCAGCATCACTAAGGCTGGTTGCCCTTGCTGGAGTGAAGGCAGTCACCGAGGATACACATGGTGGTGGTCTGAAAAAGCAGTCTGGACATGGGCTTTTTAAAAAAAATCTGAAAAGTGGTTTCATAATGTGTCAGTCTGTAAAAGTGATTTTCACTTGCCAAAAAAAAAGAGCAGTAAGTGTGCATTTAAATTGGCAAAGAAATTTCGTTTTGGGACTAATGTGAAAACATGACTCTGTGTGCAAATGGGAATTACAGGCAGAGATTTATTGCGTTTTGCTCTGGTGATTTCACAGTTGCATTAGTAGGAAAAAGGGGGAGCGATTTTTTGGGGGAAGAAGCAGACTCTTAGCACACACCCAGCTGCTTACCATGTGGAATCATGCACAGTATTTAGAAGCGAGTGGGGTTTTGAGGTTTCAGTCTGTAATGCAAATACATTCAGCATCACTAAGGCTGGTTGCCCTTGCTGGAGTGTAGGCAGTCACCGAGGATACACATGGTGGTGGTCTGAAAAAGCAGTCTGGACATGGGCTTTTTAAAAAAATCTAAAAAGTGGATTCATAATGTGTCAGTCTGTAAAAGTGATTTTCACTTGCCAAAAAAAAAAGAGCAGTAAGTGTGCATTCAAATTGGCAAAGAAATTTCGTTTTGTGACTAATGTGAAAACATGACTCTGTGTGCAAATAGGAATTACAGGCAGAGATTTATTGCGTTTTGCTCTGGTGATTTCACAGTTGCATTAGTAGGAAAAAGGGGGAGCGATTTTTTGGGGGAAGAAGCAGACTCTTAGCACACACCCAGCTGCTTACCATGTGGAATCATGCACAGTATTTAGAAGCGAGTGGGGTTTTGAGGTTTCAGTCTGTAATGCAAATACATTCAGCATCACTAAGGCTGGTTGCCCTTGCTGGAGTGTAGGCAGTCACCGAGGATACACATGGTGGTGGTCTGAAAAAGCAGTCTGGACATGGGCTTTTTAAAAAAACTGAAAAGTGGTTTCATAATGTGTCAGTCTGTAAAAGTGATTTTCACTTGCCAAAAAAAAAGAGCAGTAAGTGTGCATTCAAATTGGCAAAGAAATTTCGTTTTGTGACTAATGTGAAAACATGACTCTGTGTGCAAATAGGATTTACAGGCAGAGATTTATTGCGTTTTGCTCTGGTGATTTCACAGTTGCATTAGTAGGAAAAAGGGGGAGCGATTTTTTGGGGGAAGAAGCAGACTCTTAGCACACACCCAGCTCCTTTCCATGTATAATCATGCACAGTATTTACAAGCGAGTGGGGTTTTCAGGTTTCAGTCTGTAATGCTAATACATTCAGCATCACTAAGGCTGGTTGCCCTTGCTGGAGTGTAGGCAGTCACCGAGGATACACATGGTGGTGGTCTGAAAAAGCAGTCTGGACATGGGCTTTTTAAAAAAAATCTGAAAAGTGGTTTCATAATGTGTCAGTCTGTAAAAGTGATTTTCACTTGCCAAAAAAAAAGAGCAGTAAGTGTGCATTCAAATTGGCAAAGAAATTTCGTTTTGGGACTAATGTGAAAACATGACTCTGTGTGCAAATAGGAATTACAGGCAGAGATTTATTGCGTTTTGCTCTGGTGATTTCACAGTTGCATTAGTAGGAAAAAGGGGGAGCGATTTTTTGGGGGAAGAAGCAGACTCTTAGCACACACCCAGCTGCTTACCATGTGGAATCATGCACAGTATTTAGAAGCGAGTGGGGTTTTGAGGTTTCAGTCTGTAATGCAACTACATTCAGCATCACTAAGGCTGGTTGCCCTTGCTGGAGTGAAGGCAGTCACCGAGGATACACATGGTGGTGGTCTGAAAAAGCAGTCTGGACATGGGCTTTTTTAAAAAAATCTGAAAAGTGGTTTCATAATGTGTCAGTCTGTAAAAGTGATTTTCACTTGCCAAAAAAAAAGAGCAGTAAGTGTGCATTTAAATTGGCAAAGAAATTTCGTTTTGGGACTAATGTGAAAACATGATTCTGTGTGCAAATAGGAATTACAGGCAGAGATTTATTGCGTTTTGCTCTGGTGATTTCACAGTTGCATTAGTAGGAAAAAGGGGGAGCGATTTTTGGGGGGAAGAAGCAGACTCTTAGCACACACCCAGCTGCTTACCATGTGGAATCATGCACAGTATTTAGAAGCGAGTGGGGTTTTGAGGTTTCAGTCTGTAATGCAAATACATTCAGCATCACTAAGGCTGGTTGCCCTTGCTGGAGTGTAGGCAGTCACCGAGGATACACATGGTGGTGGTCTGAAAAAGCAGTCTGGACATGGGCTTTTTAAAAAAACTGAAAAGTGGTTTCATAATGTGTCAGTCTGTAAAAGTGATTTTCACTTGCCAAAAAAAAAGAGCAGTAAGTGTGCATTCAAATTGGCAAAGAAATTTCGTTTTGTGACTAATGTGAAAACATGACTCTGTGTGCAAATAGGATTTACAGGCAGAGATTTATTGCGTTTTGCTCTGGTGATTTCACAGTTGCATTAGTAGGAAAAAGGGGGAGCGATTTTTTGGGGGAAGAAGCAGACTCTTAGCACACACCCAGCTCCTTTCCATGTATAATCATGCACAGTATTTACAAGCGAGTGGGGTTTTCAGGTTTCAGTCTGTAATGCTAATACATTCAGCATCACTAAGGCTGGTTGCCCTTGCTGGAGTGTAGGCAGTCACCGAGGATACACATGGTGGTGGTCTGAAAAAGCAGTCTGGACATGGGCTTTTTAAAAAAATCTAAAAAGTGGTTTCATAATGTGTCAGTCTGTAAAAGTGATTTTCACTTGCCAAAAAAAAAGAGCAGTAAGTGTGCATTCAAATTGGCAAAGAAATTTCGTTTTGTGACTAATGTGAAAACATGACTCTGTGTGCAAATAGGATTTACAGGCAGAGATTTATTGCGTTTTGCTCTGGTGATTTCACAGTTGCATTAGTAGGAAAAAGGGGGAGCGATTTTTGGGGGGAAGAAGCAGACTCTTAGCACACACCCAGCTCCTTTCCATGTATAATCATGCACAGTATTTACAAGCGAGTGGGGTTTTCAGGTTTCAGTCTGTAATGCAAATACATTCAGCATCACTAAGGCTGGTTGCCCTTGCTGGAGTGTAGGCAGTCACCGAGGATACACATGGTGGTGGTCTGAAAAAGCAGTCTGGACATGGGCTTTTTAAAAAAAATCTGAAAAGTGGTTTCATAATGTGTCAGTCTGTAAAAGTGATTTTCACTTGCCAAAAAAAAAGAGCAGTAAGTGTGCATTCAAATTGGCAAAGAAATTTCGTTTTGGGACTAATGTGAAAACATGACTCTGTGTGCAAATAGGAATTACAGGCAGAGATTTATTGCGTTTTGCTCTGGTGATTTCACAGTTGCATTAGTAGGAAAAAGGGGGAGCGATTTTTTGGGGGAAGAAGCAGACTCTTAGCACACACCCAGCTGCTTACCATGTGGAATCATGCACAGTATTTAGAAGCGAGTGGGGTTTTGAGGTTTCAGTCTGTAATGCAAATACATTCAGCATCACTAAGGCTGGTTGCCCTTGCTGGAGTGTAGGCAGTCACCGAGGATACACATGGTGGTGGTCTGAAAAAGCAGTCTGGACATGGGCTTTTTAAAAAAAATCTGAAAAGTGGTTTCATAATGTGTCAGTCTGTAAAAGGGATTTTCACTTGCCAAAAAAAAAGAGCAGTAAGTGTGCATTCAAATTGGCAAAGAAATTTCGTTTTGTGACTAATGTGAAAACATGACTCTGTGTGCAAATAGGATTTACAGGCAGAGATTTATTGCGTTTTGCTCTGGTGATTTCACAGTTGCATTAGTAGGAAAAAGGGGGAGCGATTTTTTGGGGGAAGAAGCAGACTCTTAGCACACACCCAGCTCCTTTCCATGTATAATCATGCACAGTATTTACAAGCGAGTGGGGTTTTGAGGTTTCAGTCTGTAATGCAAATACATTCAGCATCACTAAGGCTGGTTGCCCTTGCTGGAGTGTAGGCAGTCACCGAGGATACACATGGTGGTGGTCTGAAAAAGCAGTCTGGACATGGGCTTTTTAAAAAAACTGAAAAGTGGTTTCATAATGTGTCAGTCTGTAAAAGTGATTTTCACTTGCCAAAAAAAAAGAGCAGTAAGTGTGCATTCAAATTGGCAAAGAAATTTCGTTTTGTGACTAATGTGAAAACATGACTCTGTGTGCAAATAGGAATTACAGGCAGAGATTTATTGCGTTTTGCTCTGGTGATTTCACAGTTGCATTAGTAGGAAAAAGGGGGAGCGATTTTTTGGGGGAAGAAGCAGACTCTTAGCACACACCCAGCTCCTTTCTATGTATAATCATGCATAGTATTTAGAAGCGAGTGGGGTTTTGAGGTTTCAGTCTGTAATGCAAATACATTCAGCATCACTAAGGCTGGTTGCCCTTGCTGGAGTGAAGGCAGTCACCGAGGATACACATGGTGGTGGTCTGAAAAAGCAGTCTGGACATGGGCTTTTTTAAAAAAATCTGAAAAGTGGTTTCATAATGTGTCAGTCTGTAAAAGTGATTTTCACTTGCCCAAAAAAAAGAGCAGTAAGTGTGCATTTAAATTGGCAAAGAAATTTCGTTTTGTGACTAATGTGAAAACATGACTCTGTGTGCAAATAGGAATTACAGGCAGAGATTTATTGCGTTTTGCTCTGGTGATTTCACAGTTGCATTAGTAGGAAAAAGGGGGAGCGATTTTTTGGGGGAAGAAGCAGACTCTTAGCACACACCCAGCTCCTTTCTATGTATAATCATGCACAGTATTTAGAAGCGAGTGGGGTTTTGAGGTTTCAGTCTGTAATGCAAATACATTCAGCATCACTAAGGCTGGTTGCCCTTGCTGGAGTGTAGGCAGTCACCGAGGATACACATGGTGGTGGTCTGAAAAAGCAGTCTGGACATGGGCTTTGTTAAAAAAATCTGAAAAGTGGTTTCATAATGTGTCAGTCTGTAAAAGTGATTTTCACTTGCCAAAAAAAAAGAGCAGTAAGTGTGCATTCAAATTGGCAAAGAAATTTCGTTTTGGGACTAATGTGAAAACATGACTCTGTGTGCAAATAGGAATTACAGGCAGAGATTTATTTCGTTTTGCTCTGGTGATTTCACAGTTGCATTAGTAGGAAAAAGGGGGAGCGATTTTTTGGGGGAAGAAGCAGACTCTTAGCACACACCCAGCTGCTTACCATGTGGAATCATGCACAGTATTTAGAAGCGAGTGGGGTTTTGAGGTTTCAGTCTGTAATGCAAATACATTCAGCATCACTAAGGCTGGTTGCCCTTGCTGGAGTGAAGGCAGTCACCGAGGATACACATGGTGGTGGTCTGAAAAAGCAGTCTGGACATGGGCTTTTTAAAAAAAATCTGAAAAGTGGTTTCATAATGTGTCAGTCTGTAAAAGTGATTTTCACTTGCCAAAAAAAAAGAGCAGTAAGTGTGCATTTAAATTGGCAAAGAAATTTCGTTTTGGGACTAATGTGAAAACATGACTCTGTGTGCAAATGGGAATTACAGGCAGAGATTTATTGCGTTTTGCTCTGGTGATTTCACAGTTGCATTAGTAGGAAAAAGGGGGAGCGATTTTTTGGGGGAAGAAGCAGACTCTTAGCACACACCCAGCTGCTTACCATGTGGAATCATGCACAGTATTTAGAAGCGAGTGGGGTTTTGAGGTTTCAGTCTGTAATGCAAATACATTCAGCATCACTAAGGCTGGTTGCCCTTGCTGGAGTGTAGGCAGTCACCGAGGATACACATGGTGGTGGTCTGAAAAAGCAGTCTGGACATGGGCTTTTTAAAAAAATCTAAAAAGTGGATTCATAATGTGTCAGTCTGTAAAAGTGATTTTCACTTGCCAAAAAAAAAGAGCAGTAAGTGTGCATTCAAATTGGCAAAGAAATTTCGTTTTGTGACTAATGTGAAAACATGACTCTGTGTGCAAATAGGAATTACAGGCAGAGATTTATTGCGTTTTGCTCTGGTGATTTCACAGTTGCATTAGTAGGAAAAAGGGGGAGCGATTTTTGGGGGGAAGAAGCAGACTCTTAGCACACACCCAGCTGCTTACCATGTGGAATCATGCACAGTATTTAGAAGCGAGTGGGGTTTTGAGGTTTCAGTCTGTAATGCAAATACATTCAGCATCACTAAGGCTGGTTGCCCTTGCTGGAGTGTAGGCAGTCACCGAGGATACACATGGTGGTGGTCTGAAAAAGCAGTCTGGACATGGGCTTTTTAAAAAAACTGAAAAGTGGTTTCATAATGTGTCAGTCTGTAAAAGTGATTTTCACTTGCCAAAAAAAAAGAGCAGTAAGTGTGCATTCAAATTGGCAAAGAAATTTCGTTTTGTGACTAATGTGAAAACATGACTCTGTGTGCAAATAGGATTTACAGGCAGAGATTTATTGCGTTTTGCTCTGGTGATTTCACAGTTGCATTAGTAGGAAAAAGGGGGAGCGATTTTTTGGGGGAAGAAGCAGACTCTTAGCACACACCCAGCTCCTTTCCATGTATAATCATGCACAGTATTTACAAGCGAGTGGGGTTTTCAGGTTTCAGTCTGTAATGCTAATACATTCAGCATCACTAAGGCTGGTTGCCCTTGCTGGAGTGTAGGCAGTCACCGAGGATACACATGGTGGTGGTCTGAAAAAGCAGTCTGGACATGGGCTTTTTAAAAAAATCTAAAAAGTGGTTTCATAATGTGTCAGTCTGTAAAAGTGATTTTCACTTGCCAAAAAAAAAGAGCAGTAAGTGTGCATTCAAATTGGCAAAGAAATTTCGTTTTGTGACTAATGTGAAAACATGACTCTGTGTGCAAATAGGATTTACAGGCAGAGATTTATTGCGTTTTGCTCTGGTGATTTCACAGTTGCATTAGTAGGAAAAAGGGGGAGCGATTTTTTGGGGGAAGAAGCAGACTCTTAGCACACACCCAGCTCCTTTCCATGTATAATCATGCACAGTATTTACAAGCGAGTGGGGTTTTCAGGTTTCAGTCTGTAATGCAAATACATTCAGCATCACTAAGGCTGGTTGCCCTTGCTGGAGTGTAGGCAGTCACCGAGGATACACATGGTGGTGGTCTGAAAAAGCAGTCTGGACATGGGCTTTTTAAAAAAAATCTGAAAAGTGGTTTCATAATGTGTCAGTCTGTAAAAGTGATTTTCACTTGCCAAAAAAAAAGAGCAGTAAGTGTGCATTCAAATTGGCAAAGAAATTTCGTTTTGGGACTAATGTGAAAACATGACTCTGTGTGCAAATAGGAATTACAGGCAGAGATTTATTGCGTTTTGCTCTGGTGATTTCACAGTTGCATTAGTAGGAAAAAGGGGGAGCGATTTTTTGGGGGAAGAAGCAGACTCTTAGCACACACCCAGCTGCTTACCATGTGGAATCATGCACAGTATTTAGAAGCGAGTGGGGTTTTGAGGTTTCAGTCTGTAATGCAAATACATTCAGCATCACTAAGGCTGGTTGCCCTTGCTGGAGTGTAGGCAGTCACCGAGGATACACATGGTGGTGGTCTGAAAAAGCAGTCTGGACATGGGCTTTTTAAAAAAAATCTGAAAAGTGGTTTCATAATGTGTCAGTCTGTAAAAGGGATTTTCACTTGCCAAAAAAAAAGAGCAGTAAGTGTGCATTCAAATTGGCAAAGAAATTTCGTTTTGTGACTAATGTGAAAACATGACTCTGTGTGCAAATAGGATTTACAGGCAGAGATTTATTGCGTTTTGCTCTGGTGATTTCACAGTTGCATTAGTAGGAAAAAGGGGGAGCGATTTTTTGGGGGAAGAAGCAGACTCTTAGCACACACCCAGCTCCTTTCCATGTATAATCATGCACAGTATTTACAAGCGAGTGGGGTTTTGAGGTTTCAGTCTGTAATGCAAATACATTCAGCATCACTAAGGCTGGTTGCCCTTGCTGGAGTGTAGGCAGTCACCGAGGATACACATGGTGGTGGTCTGAAAAAGCAGTCTGGACATGGGCTTTTTAAAAAAACTGAAAAGTGGTTTCATAATGTGTCAGTCTGTAAAAGTGATTTTCACTTGCCCAAAAAAAAGAGCAGTAAGTGTGCATTCAAATTGGCAAAGAAATTTCGTTTTGGGACTAATGTGAAAACATGACTCTGTGTGCAAATTGGAATTACAGGCAGAGATTTATTGCGTTTTGCTCTGGTGATTTCACAGTTGCATTAGTAGGAAAAAGGGGGAGCGATTTTTTGGGGGAAGAAGCAGACTCTTAGCACACACCCAGCTCCTTTCTATGTATAATCATGCACAGTATTTAGAAGCGAGTGGGGTTTTGAGGTTTCAGTCTGTAATGCAAATACATTCAGCATCACTAAGGCTGGTTGCCCTTGCTGGAGTGAAGGCAGTCACCGAGGATACACATGGTGGTGGTCTGAAAAAGCAGTCTGGACATGGGCTTTTTTAAAAAAATCTGAAAAGTGGTTTCATAATGTGTCAGTCTGTAAAAGTGATTTTCACTTGCCCAAAAAAAAGAGCAGTAAGTGTGCATTTAAATTGGCAAAGAAATTTCGTTTTGTGACTAATGTGAAAACATGACTCTGTGTGCAAATAGGAATTACAGGCAGAGATTTATTGCGTTTTGCTCTGGTGATTTCACAGTTGCATTAGTAGGAAAAAGGGGGAGCGATTTTTTGGGGGAAGAAGCAGACTCTTAGCACACACCCAGCTCCTTTCTATGTATAATCATGCACAGTATTTAGAAGCGAGTGGGGTTTTGAGGTTTCAGTCTGTAATGCAAATACATTCAGCATCACTAAGGCTGGTTGCCCTTGCTGGAGTGTAGGCAGTCACCGAGGATACACATGGTGGTGGTCTGAAAAAGCAGTCTGGACATGGGCTTTTTTAAAAAAATCTGAAAAGTGGTTTCATAATGTGTCAGTCTGTAAAAGTGATTTTCACTTGCCAAAAAAAAAGAGCAGTAAGTGTGCATTCAAATTGGCAAAGAAATTTCGTTTTGGGACTAATGTGAAAACATGACTCTGTGTGCAAATAGGAATTACAGGCAGAGATTTATTGCGTTTTGCTCTGGTGATTTCACAGTTGCATTAGTAGGAAAAAGGGGGAGCGATTTTTTGGGGGAAGAAGCAGACTCTTAGCACACACCCAGCTGCTTACCATGTGGAATCATGCACAGTATTTAGAAGCGAGTGGGTTTTTGAGGTTTCAGTCTGTAATGCAAATACATTCAGCATCACTAAGGCTGGTTGCCCTTGCTGGAGTGTAGGCAGTCACCGAGGATACATGGTGGTGGTCTGAAAAAGCAGTCTGGACATGGGCTTTTTAAAAAAATCTAAAAAGTGGATTCATAATGTGTCAGTCTGTAAAAGTGATTTTCACTTGCCAAAAAAAAAGAGCAGTAAGTGTGCATTCAAATTGGCAAAGAAATTTCGTTTTGTGACTAATGTGAAAACATGACTCTGTGTGCAAATAGGAATTACAGGCAGAGATTTATTGCGTTTTGCTCTGGTGATTTCACAGTTGCATTAGTAGGAAAAAGGGGGAGCGATTTTTTGGGGGAAGAAGCAGACTCTTAGCACACACCCAGCTGCTTACCATGTGGAATCATGCACAGTATTTAGAAGCGAGTGGGGTTTTGAGGTTTCAGTCTGTAATGCAAATACATTCAGCATCACTAAGGCTGGTTGCCCTTGCTGGAGTGTAGGCAGTCACCGAGGATACACATGGTGGTGGTCTGAAAAAGCAGTCTGGACATGGGCTTTTTAAAAAAACTGAAAAGTGGTTTCATAATGTGTCAGTCTGTAAAAGTGATTTTCACTTGCCAAAAAAAAAGAGCAGTAAGTGTGCATTCAAATTGGCAAAGAAATTTCGTTTTGTGACTAATGTGAAAACATGACTCTGTGTGCAAATAGGATTTACAGGCAGAGATTCATTGCGTTTTGCTCTGGTGATTTCACAGTTGCATTAGTAGGAAAAAGGGGGAGCGATTTTTTGGGGGAAGAAGCAGACTCTTAGCACACACCCAGCTCCTTTCCATGTATAATCATGCACAGTATTTACAAGCGAGTGGGGTTTTCAGGTTTCAGTCTGTAATGCAAATACATTCAGCATCACTAAGGCTGGTTGCCCTTGCTGGAGTGTAGGCAGTCACCGAGGATACACATGGTGGTGGTCTGAAAAAGCAGTCTGGACATGGGCTTTTTAAAAAAATCTAAAAAGTGGTTTCATAATGTGTCAGTCTGTAAAAGTGATTTTCACTTGCCAAAAAAAAAGAGCAGTAAGTGTGCATTCAAATTGGCAAAGAAATTTCGTTTTGTGACTAATGTGAAAACATGACTCTGTGTGCAAATAGGATTTACAGGCAGAGATTTATTGCGTTTTGCTCTGGTGATTTCACAGTTGCATTAGTAGGAAAAAGGGGGAGCGATTTTTTGGGGGAAGAAGCAGACTCTTAGCACACACCCAGCTCCTTTCCATGTATAATCATGCACAGTATTTACAAGCGAGTGGGGTTTTCAGGTTTCAGTCTGTAATGCAAATACATTCAGCATCACTAAGGCTGGTTGCCCTTGCTGGAGTGTAGGCAGTCACCGAGGATACACATGGTGGTGGTCTGAAAAAGCAGTCTGGACATGGGCTTTTTTTTAAAAATCTGAAAAGTGGTTTCATAATGTGTCAGTCTGTAAAAGTGATTTTCACTTGCCAAAAAAAAAGAGCAGTAAGTGTGCATTCAAATTGGCAAAGAAATTTCGTTTTGGGACTAATGTGAAAACATGACTCTGTGTGCAAATAGGAATTACAGGCAGAGATTTATTGCGTTTTGCTCTGGTGATTTCACAGTTGCATTAGTAGGAAAAAGGGGGAGCGATTTTTTGGGGGAAGAAGCAGACTCTTAGCACACACCCAGCTGCTTACCATGTGGAATCATGCACAGTATTTAGAAGCGAGTGGGGTTTTGAGGTTTCAGTCTGTAATGCAAATACATTCAGCATCACTAAGGCTGGTTGCCCTTGCTGGAGTGTAGGCAGTCACCGAGGATACACATGGTGGTGGTCTGAAAAAGCAGTCTGGACATGGGCTTTTTAAAAAAAATCTGAAAAGTGGTTTCATAATGTGTCAGTCTGTAAAAGGGATTTTCACTTGCCAAAAAAAAGAGCAGTAAGTGTGCATTCAAATTGGCAAAGAAATTTCGTTTTGTGACTAATGTGAAAACATGACTCTGTGTGCAAATAGGATTTACAGGCAGAGATTTGTTGCGTTTTGCTCTGATGATTTCACAGTTGCATTAGTAGGAAAAAGGGGGAGCGATTTTTTGGGGGAAGAAGCAGACTCTTAGCACACACCCAGCTCCTTTCCATGTATAATCATGCACAGTATTTACAAGCGAGTGGGGTTTTGAGGTTTCAGTCTGTAATGCAAATACATTCAGCATCACTAAGGCTGGTTGCCCTTGCTGGAGTGTAGGCAGTCACCGAGGATACACATGGTGGTGGTCTGAAAAAGCAGTCTGGACATGGGCTTTTTAAAAAAACTGAAAAGTGGTTTCATAATGTGTCAGTCTGTAAACGTGATTTTCACTTGCCCAAAAAAAAGAGCAGTAAGTGTGCATTCAAATTGGCAAAGAAATTTCGTTTTGGGACTAATGTGAAAACATGACTCTGTGTGCAAATAGGAATTACAGGCAGAGATTTATTGCGTTTTGCTCTGGTGATTTCACAGTTGCATTAGTAGGAAAAAGGGGGAGCGATTTTTTGGGGGAAGAAGCAGACTCTTAGCACACACCCAGCTCCTTTCCATGTATAATCATGCACAGTATTTAGAAGCGAGTGGGGTTTTGAGGTTTCAGTCTGTAATGCAAATACATTCAGCATCACTAAGGCTGGTTGCCCTTGCTGGAGTGTAGGCAGTCACCGAGGATACACATGGTGGTGGTCTGAAAAAGCAGTCTGGACATGGGCTTTTTAAAAAAACTGAAAAGTGGTTTCATAATGTGTCAGTCTGTAAAAGTGATTTTAACTTGCCAAAAAAAAAGAGCAGTAAGTGTGCATTCAAATTGGCAAAGAAATTACGTTTTGTGACTATTGTGAAAAGAAATGTAGTAATATATTTAAATAAAATAAAGGAATTTTTTTTTAGTTTTTTTCAGGTATTGCTGAAGAGCAGTGGACAAAATTTAAGATGCCTACAAAATCCAGAGTTCAAAAAACGCACAAAAAAAACCTATATTTGAAGACAACTAGAGGACCAAAGTTAGTAGAAGATGCTCATGTTGGGAAAAAGAAAAAATCTTCTGGTAAGCAGAAAAAACAATTTCTAAAAAATATATTCAAAAGAATGAAAAATGTACAAAATGTCTGTACTCGAAAGGATGTTTTGAAAAAAAAAGGAGAGGAAAAAATTGACAATTTAGTTAATGCAAATATACCTTCAGCAACAGAAAAGATTTATATAAATAGAAAAACAGCGTTTAAAGAGATACGTAGAAAAATGTTTCAGAGAAGAGTTATGACCAATTTGATGAAGGATGTGAAGAAATATAAGAAAAAGACAAAGTTTTATAAAAGAAAAAAAGAAATAGAAGCCATTGCAGCAAAGGCATTAGAATTAAAAAGGAAACTATTCATTTTAATTTTGAATAGGATGCGTACATTAGACAAAATGGTTAATGTACTGAAATCACATAGCAAAAGGAAAAGAGTAGTGAACAGAACAAACTTTTGTAAAGTGTTTTTAGGAAAGTGGATGCATAGTTCAAGTAGTGAACCTTTTTTTAATGAAGAGAGCTATTTTCAAAGTAATAGTTTGCTGCATGCAGTTGACACCAGAGGTCGTTCTTACGAAGTAAAAAATGGTTGCATAATGGAGAAGGAGATAATGGTTCCAAGAGATGAGGTACAAGTGATGGCAGATGAGGCTATGGGGAGACGTCCTAAAGCCCCAGTGTACACTTGGAATTGTAGTAGTATTTGCACTGTGCGTCAGGAATCTATTGACAAATTTCGAGAGTTTCTAAGAGAATATAGTAAAAAAAGTATAAAACAGAAGATTAAGGTGCTTCAAAGTCTGGATCCATGCAGAGTGAGAGAGAATACTGGTTTGCAGGGTCATTCTCTGGCTTGTCTATCTAGAAAAGTGTGCAATAGTGTTTTCCATCATTTTAGGATGCTGGCTGTTCATCATACTGAAATGAGAAAGTTTGTGAGACGGTTGTATTTTGCCAAAAGTCCAGCAATAAAGGTAAATGAATTGAATAGGGCTCTGTTCCGAGGAACGGTATCAGATGTAGAGAAGGTTGTTGATGAAATTCAGTTTTGTTACTTTGGTCCTGAACAAAACAGTGCAGAGAAGGACACAGTAAATGAGGAAGAAGTGGAAGAGAATGTAGAACCCTCTGTAAGTAACACATTTAATGATCACATAACAAAATTTGCAATAGTCTCTAATGAAAGACCAAATTTTACTTGTATTTGTTGCCGCAGAACTCATTATAGAAAACAAACTAGGAATGTTGATCTCTACAGAGAGTGAAAATGAAGATAATTATAAGTGGAAGGATTTTGCCACATATATATTTCTAGAAAATTGTTTTGATTTGGGTGAAGATCAGCGTATTTGTAAATACTGTTACAACAAGTTAGAGGAAAATAGAATGCCGACCAGAGCTGTACATAATAATTTAGAATTGGATGCTATTCCTGCTGAACTTTCTGAATTAAATACATATGAGTCTATACTCATTCAATGTGTTCATCCGTTCCAGACCATAGTACGTATGGAGCCCAAAACTGGTAAATTACCTCCTTCTGATTTACTGAGAGGTTTAAAAGGAAGAGTGGTGTATTTGCCCTTGGATTTGAAAAAAAATATGGAAACTATTGATGCGGATATTTTGGAAACTGAACCATTAGTTATTCTGGTTAATGGTGTACCTACAAAGAATAAGAAGATTTGGCAGGAGCTGGTAGATGTGCGGAAAGTACAAAGAGCAAATTTGTATTTGAAAAGGAATAACAAATGGTATGAATCAATTTATATAGAAGAAGAAGACGAAGAAGATTTACAAGAAGACACAGAAACACCAACTGGACAAATTGAAAAAGTGGACAAGTCAAAGGAAGAAGAAATTTATGAACATTTTAGCATACATCCTCTTCATTCAAAAGAAGTTATGGGAGATAATATTGATCTCTTTCAGATGAAGAAAGCAAAAGGAACTCCCGTGAGTGTATGGGAGGAGAGCTTGGAAGCACGATGTTTTCCCCAGCTGTTTCCTAAAGGAAAAGGAGGACGATACGATGAACGTCCAGAACAGATTCCAGCTTCTGAGTATCGGACTACAAGACTATATGCTGAAGATCCCAGATTTCGACAAAGTATTCCTTATTTGTTCCATCTTTTATTTGAAAGCGACTTGTCTGCACTGTCTTATGCAGTAAATCACATTTTAAAAAGTGGAGTACATTTACAAAATGTGTCTGCTAAGGATTTTATGGAGAAAGTGCAGCACCGAGATGATCATTTGGAAACACAACTGATCAATCTGATGGCTTGTCAGCGTGGGACAAATGAATATTGGTACCGACGCCATGGTGAATTAAAATGCATGTTACGGAATTTAGGAACACCAACATGGTTCGTTACCCTAAGCTGTGCGGAGTACGCTTGGGATGATTTACTGGATTTTCTACGAGAGGCAAATTCAAACATTAAAAACATCGAATACAAGACAGCAGGAGAACTGTGCTCATTGGATCCGGTTAATGTTTGCAGATATTTCAATCATAGATTTGAGGCTATGATGTCCTTCATCTGCAATAAAAAAAATCCACCTCTTGGAGAAGTAGTAGATTTCTTTTGGAGAAAAGAGTACCAGGCAAGAGGTGCTCCTCATATTCATATGCTGTTGTGGATCAAGGATGCCCCAAAGTTTGGAACAGATACTGATGAAGCAGTGTTATCTTTCATTGAAGAATATGCAACATGTGCTATACCAAAAAGCACAGAAGAGAAAAAGTTAAAGGAGCAAGTTTTACGTTTCCAAAGTCATCGGTGTGGAAAATACTGTCGACGGAAATACAAGAGCAAAGATAAATACTACACTAAATGTCGATTTGGATTTCCTAGACCTGTTCTTTCAAATGGAAGAGTCAACAGTTTTATGTCAGCTGTGAGACATACTATCACAAGAAAATCACCTAAGAATACCTACAACCTAAAAAGAAAAGAAGAATCAAAAAATATAAATGACTACAACCCAGTCATTTTATCCATGTGGAACGCTAACATGGATATACAGTATGTAGCTGACAATTCCATTGCTGTTGCTCGATATGTAACGTCTTACATTACGAAATCAGAAAAAACAGAATTGAAGGAAATGTGGGAAGAGATTTCTCACGAGAAGACTGTCAGTAAGAAGCTGTACAGTTTCAGTTTGAAGATGTTATCGCATCGAGAAATTGGATCCTACGAATGTTCAGATAGGTTATCTTCTGCAAGTCTCTACTCAAAGTCAAGAAGAATAATTTGGGCAAGTTTAGGCCTTGCAGCAATGAGAAATCGGGTACTGAAATCTGTTGGAGAAATTGAATATTTGGCCGAGAATGACCCAGAAAGTACAGATATTTTGAAATCAAACATGTTGGACACATATTATCCCAAGAGAAGTCAACATCTGGAGAACATGTGTCTCTATGAAGTGCTGCAGAACTACATTTATTCACGGAAAGCCGCAGAAGACATCAACAATGGAAAATATAAAGTCGTTGGTGAGGAAGGATGTTTGGTGAAGCAAACAAAAGGAAGTTTGATAAATCACAGGAAGCTGAGTTGCGACACTACTGACAAGAAGGAATTTTACTACTTGGCTCTTTTACAGTTGTTTAAACCATGGCGTACAGAGGATGAACTACTGGGAGAATTTCAAAGCTATGAAGATTCTTTTAATGCTTGCAAAGACAGCATACAATGCAGTACATTCTCAAGTTATCTGCAAATGTTAAATGAAGAAATTGAACAGGAAACTACAATTGCAGCAGAAATAGCTAGAGACAGTTCTCAGGACAGCCAAAGTTCAGGAACACTCAGTCAAGATCCCCTAGGACAACCAATCGTTGAAAATGAAGCATCAATAGCCATGAATGAAGTGGAAACGGCTATGAATCAAGCTCAAGAAGAATTTATAGACTTAGAAAATTTGGAAAGACAACTGAATCAAGAGCAGCAACAAATTTATGAAGAGATCAGAAACAAAATTGATCACGGATTTCTACATGAAAAAAAAGAGTGCTCATGCACATCATTTCATCCAATCAGGATGTATGTAAGCGGACAAGCTGGAACTGGAAAAAGTTTCCTTATAAAAGTCATCAGAAGCTACCTACAGCAAAAAACAGATTCTACTTTGTCTTGTGTGGTTACTGCTCCAACTGGGTTAGCAGCATATAACATAAAAGGAATCACTTTACATTGTTTGCTAATGTTACCAGTGGAGCATGAGAACAAAATACAATACAACAAGCTAACTGGAGAAGCATCCTTGGAAGTTTCAAGAGTATTGAAGAAGATGCAAGTTCTCATTATTGATGAGGTGAGCATGGTATCAAGCTTAATGCTTGCCTTTGTGCATTTAAGAATGCAGCAAATTTTGAAGACAGACTATGACATGTTATTTGGTGGAAAACACGTCATAGTTTTTGGAGATCTTTTGCAACTTACTCCAGTTAAAGGACAACCAGTGTTTAATACTGTCACACATGAAGACACGAAGAAGTCATTGGGAAGCATCGGAAATACAAATATTTGGTCCTTCTTTGAGTACAAGGAACT
The DNA here is from genome assembly GCF_964204655.1 of Triturus cristatus. Classification (NCBI taxonomy): domain Eukaryota; kingdom Metazoa; phylum Chordata; class Amphibia; order Caudata; family Salamandridae; genus Triturus; species Triturus cristatus. Next base: position 431,163,299 of record NC_140587.1, on the reverse strand, counting down.
TACTACTAATATGAGGCAAGCAAGCGATGAAGAATATGGAAGTATTCTGAAAGATATCAGAATTGGACTACTCACAGAAGTTGGCAAAAAAGCATTACAGAGTCGGCTGCTACATAATTTATTTCCAAAGGAAGAAATAGTTGCAGAGAAAATATACAAGAACGTTGCAGAAAACAAAAGTGTCATCTGCTTAATGCCAACTCTACGTGAATGCTCAATATTTAATGAGGAGCTTTTGAAATTGGAAAAGGAAGAGATCAGGAAATTGGAAGCAGTGGACAAAATTGAGGATGGAAGAATTACTGTCACAGTAACAGGCAAACTGAAAAATAAATTGGATTCACTAGAGAAGAACATCTCCAAAACAGCTGGATTAGAAAAAAATCTATATGTTTGCATGAACCGTAGAGTATTTTTAAGAAGAAATTTGGATGTTGAAAAAGGTTTAGTTAATGGAGCTATGGGAAGAGTTGTGGGTTTTATTAATTATCAGAAAAAAGATGGAATTGAATGTTTAAAAATAAAATTTGATCAGATAGAAGAAGTTAAAGATATTTGTCGTTGTACAGTTCGTTTCATGCTTGTGAAAGACTTATATGTACGTAGGAAGCAGTTTCCGTTTTCTCTAGCATGTGCTGTAACTATTCACAAGTCTCAAGGATTGACTGTAGATTGTGCATTTGTGAACATTGGTTCAACTGTGTTCAAAGAAGGTATGGCATATGTTGCTTTGTCACGAGTGAAAACATTATCAGGTTTATTCATGATAGACTTTGATGATTCAAAAGTTAGTGCTGATACAAACTGTGTAAAGGAGTATAATAGATTAAGAAGAAGCTATGCTCCTCATTTAGGTCAGTATCCTGTATTGGAGAAACGTGTAGTTTCTCGTAAAAGAAAAAATGAGAATATCTGTAATGAAGATGTAGAGAAGAGGAAAAAAAAGAGGAGTGATGTAATTGCAAGCAAAAAGAAAAAGGAAAATGAAGAACAGGTTGTAGGATGTCATTTTGAAAATAGCTCTGGTGTCAACTGCTACGCAAATGTAGTGCTGAATGTTGCATTTTATCTGGAAAGTTTGCAAGAGCAGATAATAGTAAATCAGGGAAAAAGATTCTGTTCTGAGCTGAGTCTCCTTTTTCAAAAGCTGAGTAAAGATAAAACTCAAATAGAAAGTGCTACTGAAATTAGAAAACTTTTAGATGTATGTTCAGGACGAACACAGTTTTCTCAAAATGAACAGCAAGATGCACACGAATTTTTGATGTATTTTCTTCAAGTACTGGAAGAAGAAGAAGTTGCAATTGATATTTTATTTGGTCTCTCTTATAAATGGGAACATAGTTGTGAAAACTGTTATAATATATGTGGCTCTAATGTTGATAATGAAAGGTTTATTTATTTGACATTGCCAGAGAGTAAAACAGTCACTTTTGCAAAATTAGTTAAAGATGCTAATCATAGCATGAAATGCGGTGAGTGTAAATCTGACATGTTTTCAACATTAATTTTAAAGGAATACGGACAGTATGTAATTTTAATGATGCAACGATGTAGAGCTGATGGTTCAAAATTGGATACTTTAATAAAGAAGTTTACAGGACAGCAATTATCAATTTCAGGAAAAACTTTTGTAACTGTTGCAATAATTTTCCATGATGGACCTACTGTTACTTCTGGACATTACACAGTTTATCTTAAATGTGAAAAAGGCTGGACACTGTGTAATGATTCCCAATTGATTTTCAAACAACGTTTGCCTTTTGATTTAGCAAATTCCTATCTAATCTTCCTGAAACCTAAATTTTAGAGAGACTTGGCAAGATCTGGACAAAATAATTTTACCATTTTACTGGATTACCATTGGAATTTTCTAAAAAAAAGATTTTTTAAATTATCATTTGGCCTAATGGAAAGATAACCAATTGTAATGTGGACTTTTTTAATTTTTAATGAAACTTTCAAAAACCAATAATTTAGAGAAAATCGGTAACATCTGCACAATTAAAATTTTGGAATGTTATTGGAGTGCCATTGGAAATTTTTTCAAAAAAGATTTTAAAAATTACTATTTGGCCATGCGGAAAAGTAACCAATTCTATTGTGGACTTAATAAATTATTAAAAAAAAAATCGGGAACCAAAATGTTACAGAGAATCGGTGAGATCTGGACAAATTAAACTTTAGAATTTTATTGGATTACCATTGGAAATTTAATCCAAAATTTTTTTTTAAATTACTATTTGGCCTAAAGGAAATGGAATCAGATGTATTGTGGAGTTATTTGAGATATAATATTGTGATTATACTTCTGAAACAAAAATATCAGACGGTATTTTAAAGAAATAAGTATTGTTTTTTGATGATATTTTTTTAGAATATTATGCATTTCTGTAATGTTAAGTTTAAGTGAGAAGAGATTCTGGGCTTTTTTAATACAATCTTTGAGATTGTTATTTTTTTTTTGCCCGCTGTTAAATGATGAATGCAATTGCTTTCACAATTTAAAGTGAAATGCAATATTTTCTGAAAACAGCAAAAATAAGGCAAAAATATTTTTGGGTAAATATGTAAATACGTGTACTGTATTTTAAAATGTTTAAAAAATATTAATACTTTTTTCTTTTTTTTCAGATTGATATAGAAAATTTTCGAAAACTAGAACCATTTTTAAAGCAATTTTTTAAAAAAAAAACCAAATGAATAAATATTTTTTTGAGTGGGTATGGTAAGTCAATAATAATAATTGTAGTGTTTCAAAGTCCTTGTAATGTGATTATTGATTTTTAGTGTTTTTAAAAAAAAAAAAAAAAAAATTACGCGCACCGTACGCGTACGGTAAAAAAAAAAAAAAGTTTTTAAAAACATCTATAAAAAAAAGATGAAAGATAAGGTTGCCTCTTAAAAGAGCCGTTGTGTTCATGCAGGGAGAGAGGAAAGAAAGAATGGGAAAATTAGTCTCTGTGACAAGTGTGCTGATCTATTTTGAGGTTCACTAGGGAAACACTGGTCTCCCTATGACAAATTAGATCATGACAAGAGGCACATCGAATATCAACCCTCAGAAATCGAGGGTTAATTTCCAGAGGGCCAGCAAAAGGAGATGCTCCCCCCACAGATGAAGGGCTCACCTGACCTGCAGAAGAAGGAGTCAGCCCTGCAGATGATGGTCCAGGCTGAGCTGCTGTGGATGTGCTTGGTTGACTTTCTGAAGGGTTACCTCCAAAAAGTCGAGCATGTGTCCTTTTGTGTACATCCTTGAGGTGCCTCATCATGGTATGATTCCCAAAGGAATACTTCCTGTCAGGATTACCTCTTGAAAGTACACGCTGACACAGCTTGCAAGTCACTAAGGGTGCATTTACCTTTAGCTGGCCTTCAGGAAAAGTAAAATAATCCCATACATAAGAGGTCTTTTGTTTCCTCGCTCTCTGCCTCAAGGTAGTGCTGCTAGTGCTAGCCTCACTCTCAGAAGAGCTCTGCTGTTCTGCCATCGTATCACAAAGACAACCCAGCTCCTTCTCCTAAGGGATCACAAGCAGAAATGAGGGGAATGGGTGTGGTGTAGGAGAGTTCTAGAACTGAAAGTAGTTTCAACCAATCAAAAGTTGTGTTTCATGATCACATGACCTACCGTACGCTTACGGTACGCTTACGGTACGCTTACGGCAAAAGTGCGCATGCGCGTAAAAAAGACACGCGCTTGCGCGCATGCGCATAACAGTCACTACCCGACACTTCCGCGTAACGTGCGCGTGTAGCGTACACGCGTACGCGTCCCACGCGGAGTACGCGCGGCTACGCAAATTGCGTAACTATACGCAAACAGCGTAGATAAATTATGGGCGTTGCGTAAACCGTACGCTTACCGTAAGCTTACGGTACGCGTACTAAAAAAAGGAAAAAATGTACTGCAAAAAAGTATAACATGTTTATTTTATGAAATATATTTAAAAAAACATATTAAAGAATTTTAAAAATGTAACCATAGTCTTTATAAAAGGTTAGAACATTAAATTAAAAATATGTTTAAAAAAATAGAAGAAAAAAAAAAAAATAGCATTTAAAAAACCTTGCAAATTCACTGAAAAAACCATGGGTTTCACACACGTTATAGTTAGGAATTAGCATTTAAAAAACCTTGCTAATTCAATGAAAAAACCATAGGTTTCACACACGTTATAGTTAGGAATTAGCATTTAAAAAACCTTAGAAATTCAATGAAAAAACCAAAGGTTTCACACACGTTATAGTTAGCTGGACATTTTACTCGTAAAAAACCATTGAAATTCCCCCGTTATAGTTAGTTAAGCTAACTATAACTCGCGTGCCCGCAATGCACTGCTGATGACGTCACATATTACATCACTCATGACATGGTCAGTGACATCACTCATGACATCACTGATGACATCTCAAATGACATCACTGATGACATCACTGATGACATCATCCTTGTGATAGAGTGGCAGACCTCCTCTCACCCTAATATAACCTTTGATACACACATTTATAAATAGAGACTAAACTTTTCAAAACAATGGACATACCAATACCAGTTACAACAACCTCTTCAGTAATTCTAAGATCCACATACACATCCACTCATTCACCAACAGTCCTATACAGTCACTCATACATGTACTCACTCATCATATGTACTCATACACCTATACATCCTGTTACACAATGCCACTCATCCATAGAGTTACTCACACACATAGTCACTCATGCTAATAAAGAATCAAACATCCGTTTACTTGCATATAGTTATACACACACCACCACACTTACTTCTACAAAAACTTACACATACTTAGTCTTTTAAACAATCACTTATAGAAACACATACTTATTCATACAGGAACTCTTTCAATCTCTCACTCTCACATATACTCACTTATATACACCAATAGTCACATATACTAGTTAAAAACATATGTAGTTACTCATAAAGACACTGTAGAGACAGTCATTCACTCACTAACACACCCATACACACACTCATCCACCCATGCAGTCCTGCACACATACTATCTTCAACACATACAAACAGTGAGTCACTCATTCATGCACCTATGTACTACGTAATACCCCCCACCGAACCATGCAGACACTCAGACTGATAATCAAAAAACCAACTAATAACCTATATAGACACTCATGTAGGTACTCACCAACCCTTATAGCCACTTATACACAAAGTGAAAGACTGATACAGATATATACATATTTAAACATTACTCACTAAGCCATGTATTCACTATGATACACCTAATCAGTCAGTTACACAATCAATTTTTCAAAAACAAATCATCCATTTAGACACTTATATACCCATTTATTCTTCCATCGACCTTGAGATATACATATATAAAACATATTTAATTTTCAGAAAAACACACATTCACGGGATGATGTCATCAGTGATGTCATCAGTGATGTCATTTGAGATGTCATCAGTGATGTCATGAGTGATGTCACTGACCATGTCATGAGTGATGTAATATGTGACGTCATCAGCAGTGCATTGCGGGCGCGCGAGTTATAGTTAGCTTAACTAACTATAACGGGGGAATTTCAATGGTTTTTTACGAGTAAAATGTCCAGCTAACTATAACGTGTGTGAAACCTTTGGTTTTTTCATTGAATATATATATATATATATATATATATATATATATATATATATACCCTTGGATGACTGTTATGACAGCACAAACATCAGCCCTGCTGTCGCAACCCACTGTGGACATTATTTTGTTTTAAATGAAGAAAGTATATGGCGCCTCACTGAAGGAAGACTATTGTACTACAGCCTCCAGCAGGCCACGCGGGTGACCATGCCCACTGAGGCGGGGAGAACGCTTAAAATACAAGTGCAATTGTACACTGCCAGAATCTTGTCTTCATAGTGCCGCAGCCCCTGAGGAAGTGTTTAGTACATGAAACGCGTTGGGCAGGTGAATCAATTATGCGAGGCATTACCGATGTTTGCAGCCTGTCCTTCGAGAATAAACGGCGAAAGCATACATACCTGTGCATGGCTCTTCTTACAGCAGGCAACTTTGGTGTTTGATATATTTATATATTTATATATATATTATATGTATATGTGTATATGTATGTATGTATGTATATGTATGTATGTGTATGTATGTATGTATATGTATGTATACATGTATGTACGTGTATATATATATATATGTATGCATATATATGTATGTATGTATATATTACCTACTGGCGGTCGCCAGTAGGTAGTTATAGTTAGGACCCTGTTTCCATAGGAAAACCGCAACATTCTATTTGGAATAACTTTGGCGCCGGTCGACGAATCCTCGCGAAATTTTCAAAATAGGTGGGGCGCTACGCTCCGCTCCTACCCTGAAAGTCTCGGGGGGATTCGTCAAGCGGGGGCTGAGAAAAAAGGGGGTCCCAAAACACGTTTTTCCCATGCATTTTTCCATAGGACCTTTAGACACAGCTACAGCCCGAACGGCTGAACAGAGTTACTTAAAATTTGGCAGAGAGGTAGTCCTCAGGTCAAGGAAGTGCCTTTTGTAGGTCTGGTGTAAATCTGTTCAGTAGTTCCTGAGAAAATAGCATTTAAATCAATATATATATCTGTGGCAGCTTACGGTGCGCTTACGGTGCGCTTACGGTAAGCTTACCGTACGCGTACGGTGCCGTGCGCGAGCGCGAATCTGATTGGCTGTTAGATCTTAGTAAACATTCGAATCGGTCGAAACCAGGAAGTGGCGGCCGCCATTTTCTCTCTCGCATTCTGTGAGGGTGTTAAAAAACAAAGGCCAAAAACATGTAAAGGGGCTGTTTAGACAGCTCCTAAGCACCTAGCCATGTTGAAGGAGTCCCCAAAGATCCCCCAAGGCCAAAAACGGAATTTTAATTTTTTCGATAATTTCGCCGATTACGCTTACCGTACGCGTACGGTAAAAAGTATTAAAAAAAAATAGATATCCATACTCTCCCCACCCCATGTGCAAATGGTGCTCGAAGGGCAACATTTGCGCTTGGCATATGATACATGTAGAAAAATTAAAATATTACCTTTCACAACGAAGCGCATCATATGTCCTCCATGTGCGCACGGTGCGCGAAGCGCATCGTGCGTACATGGCCCATCTAGCGTAACGTGGGCACGCGGTGCGCATAGCGCCCCGCGTGACCACCGTGCGTGCACGGCACTAACTGCGTAAAGTGGGCGCGCGGTGCGCAAAGCGCACCGCATGCTCACTGTGCGCGCACGGTGCGCGAAGCGCACCGCGCGCGCACGGAACGAACTGCGTTAAGTGGGCGCGCACGCCACAAATGGCGTAAAGTAACTTAGCATTTAAAAAAACGTACAAATTCACTGAAAAAACCATAGGTTTCACACACGTTATAGTTAGGAATTAGCATTTAAAAAACCTTGCAAATTCAGTGAAAAAACCATAGGTTTCACACATGTTATAGTTAGCGAACATTTTACTGATAAAAAACCATTGAAATTCCACGTTATAGTTAGTGCAGGCAACTATAACTCACGCGACCGCAATCCTCTGCTGATGACATATGTGTCTTTATGAAAAAAAAATATTTGTAATATATGTATAGCTAAAATTTAATGGAAGAAGACATGGGCAAATAAGTGTCTAAATACAGTATTAGCATCAGCAGAGGATTGCGGTCGCGTGAGTTATAGTTGCCTGCACTAACTATAACGTGGAATTTCAATGGTTTTTTATCAGTAAAATGTCCGCTAACTATAACATGTGTGAAACCTATGGTTTTTTCACTGAATATATATATATATATATATGTGTGTGTGTGTATGTGTGTATATATATATATATATACACATATTGTGCCCCCCTGCATGCATCCCTAGGCTGAGGGGGCACAAGGGGCCCTATAGGGCCCCCTTTGTATCAGCACTGCCAGCCTTTTCATGGAGGAAAACCTCCATGAAACCGCTGGCTGTCCTGAAACTTGTAATATGAATGCAGGACCGCAGCAGCACCACCTGCATATTGCACTGGACCGCCACTGCCACACCACCACAGGTCTGGTAGTCCATGGCTTGCCAGACTCCTAATTTGATCCTTAGCATCTACCACATAGAATCTTTGGCCTTTTGGAAACTTTTTATGCAAAACCAAAAAGCTTGTTTGGAACATACTGGACACAAGTCATCAACTGTCATCTGCTCAATTTGTTATTCTTAAATACAAAGATTTATAATGTGTTCAATACCTCTACACACCTATGATGCATTGGAAGCACATGCATCTTTTAAACACTTACCCCCATTAGCTGGAAACGTGCTGTACAAAAGTAGGTAGAAAAGTAATGTAGTGGTTACCCGCCACTATGTTAATTATAAACAAACTAACATACTCATTGAATGATGTCATCAGTTACGTCATCAATAATGTCATCATTGATGTCATTTGAGGTGTCATCAGTGATGTCACCTCAAATGGTGTCATAGAACATGTAATGAGTGATTTAATATGTGGGGTTATGAGCAGTGCGTGCTGTAGGAACAAGTTATAGTTTGCTCTACTAACTATAGCTGATGAATTTGTTTCTTTAGTTAGTTCAAAATGTTAATGTTGTCACTGACATATTTACCTGACTATAAAGTCACTATATATATGAGGTGATGAGAATCAAAACAGTGAACTATTCAGTTGGAAGTCGATGGATCTTTTAACACAAAATGAATTGCATTTTCTCAAGGTCAATGAACCTGTGCTTCCTGTCTTTTATTTGATCCTGAAGGTCCAAAGAATATAGTAAAACCTACTGGCCATCTAATTATTTCAGCCAAAGGTATTTTGAAAACACGTCAAAGTTTGTGGATTTGTTTCTCCAGGAGTCAGTTAAAAACATGTCCTCCTATATTAAGGATAAAGGGGATTTTTTATGAAAGATCTATGATATTGATTGGGGGGATGATTACATTCTAATGACGTTGGATGGGAAATCATTATATACGAGTATTTCCTATGAGGATGGCATGAGACAGTAAGCCATTTTTTAAGATACAGGCGTCTGACTGTACAGACACACAGCAATAATTTTAGACATGATCCACTGGTGCCCTACATATATTTTTTTATTTGGCACAGATCTTTTCTGCCAGCTGAGAGGAACCGCGATGGGCACCTGCTTTGCCCCCAGCTATGCAAATTTGCATATGGGCTGGTGAGAGAAGCAGGTGCTACCCGCCACATGTTCAAAAGAGATATTAGATTATATAATTTTATGGTCGTGTTTATAGATGACTTGTTTATTGTCTGGCGTGGTTCCTTGAGTTCAGCTGAACAGTTTGTGGAAAAGATTAAAGATAATACTCTCAATCTGCACTTTTGCTGCTCATATAAGCCAACAATCAGTAGAGTTTTCAGATCTGCCAGTCTATACAGAACGAGGAAAGCTGAATACAAAAATCTTCAGGAAGAGCACAGCAGGGAACGCAGTTTTACAGGCCCAGAGCTTCCATCCGAATAACTTAAAGTACAGTATCCCCTATGCAGAGAACGTAAGGACGCAAAGAAATTGTAGTGAAGGTACACAATTAGGTATTGCACAATAAGAGCTGGAGCAGCAATTCACAGAAAGGGAATACAACAAGTAAACACTGAGTGAATCTAGGGATAAAGCCAATTATAAAGAGAGAGACAAACTACTGTTCTCAGATAAGGTGCGAGGCAATTCTAAACTAGAATTAAGATTTAACACTGTATTTAATACTAAGCACAAGAAAGTAAGAACGTTTTTCAGAACAATTGGCACTTGCTGTGTAGTGACCCAGTTATTGGCCAAAAAAAAGCAAAAAGCCCTTAATTACGTTTCGGAGGGAAAGGCCAATGAGAGATGATCTTGTGGTGAACATCCCAGAGAAAAGAGTAGGTGGATCATGGTTGAGTGGCAGAGAAGGCTTTACAAAGTGCCATAGTTGCAAGGCCTGTAGGTATGGAGTTATTATGAGGCAATTACTGGTACCTTGTACAGATCAACAGTGGACAATTCGTCGTTCTCTACACTGCAAAAGCGATGATGTAATATATGTTTTAAGGTGCACATGTAAAAAAATGTACATAGGCAGTACCATTTTGAGTGTCCATTTAAGAATATTACAACATATTAGGGTGATTGTAAAAAAAAGGACTGCTCCTATCCAGTGGCAAGGCACTTTGTGCAAGTGCATAACAGCAATATGGATAATCTACAGTATTTTGCTATAGACCAGGTACCAGTCCCCAATAGAGGAGGAAATAGGGAATGGTGCCTGAGACAGTTGGAATCAAACCACATTTTAAGATTCAACACAAAGGTCGGTACAGGCCTCAATATTGAAGAGGACCTGTACGTGCATTTATAGTTGGCTATATACTTGTACTGAACCGAATCTGTAAGTCAACCTGTCAAAGAGTTTGTATGATGAAATATGTTATGTTTTAACTTTGAGCACACAGCACTTTATAGTGTGTGAGCAGATTTACAGAAGGAGCGGAGGAGACGGATAACAAGTTCATTGTAATTTAGGGCACTTGTCCTTTATCTGAATAATACTTGAAAGAAGCAAAAGGCAACTTTGCGGAAGTTGTATATAAAATCTGTTCAGGGATAGTCAAGGCATCTTTGCATGTGCCACTTAACCATGAATGAGATTGCACTTTGCACTTTATTCAAATATATAAGCCTGTTTTTAGAGATAGGCTTTGAATTCAAGTGTCCATAACAGTATCAGGCTGCAGAGAGATGAATTGATGTCTGTGAGCAATAATGGTGCATTTTACAGCGAGTTTGAACACATGTATATATTTATGGCATAGAACATAACAGAGTTTGAGGTTGTTATTGTTGTCCAACATTGAAGTTAATGAGAAGCTGCTATAATTGTTTTAAAATCACTAAATAGAGTTAGAGCACTTTCTCATCCTTGCACCTGTAGTATCAGCAAGTAAGGTTAATGGGGGAGGATTGCAATGGCACTATGCATTTTAAATAGTGGATTGGAATATGGTACCGAAGATTTGGATAAAGTTGTATTCTGAATCCTGATAGTTATTGCAGTGCTGTTTGGGATAACCAAACAAAATTGAGACATTTGAGATAAGATGTCCAAGGAGCGGTAACTCATATATAATTGCAGAATCAGCTTCTGATAATCTACTCGCACAGGGTGAGAATGGAATTTCAACACGGTGTTGTTGAATAAAGATATTTGCGCAACGTTGATAAAGCTCAAAGTTTTTAGGTCTCGCCTGGCGTAGGCTGCGCGCATGATTTAATGATATGGGCTATTTTCTGTAAGGGGCATTAAGCCCCGCCCCTCTTTTCCATTGGCTGGCGTCACCGTTAATGCTAAACGGTGGCCAGCCATTGGAAAAGAGCTCCTTGGGATGTATTCACTCGGCTTTTTTGGCCGTCCCATTTGGACAGCCTCGCCTGCTTTACGTTCGTCGCAAAA